>NW_026138267.1:0-235699 GCF_025592945.1 Manacus candei
CTGGTGTCCCCATTTCCAATCCAGGTGTTCCCATTCCCATTCCAGGTGTCCCCATTCCAATTTCAGGTGTCCCCATTCCAATTCCAGGTGTTCCCTTTCCCATTCCAGGTGTTTCCATTCCCATTCCTGGTGCTTCCATTCCCATTCCAGGTGTTCCTATTTCCATTCCAGGTGTTCCCATTCCAGGTGTTTCATTCCAGTACCAGGTGTTCCCATTCCCATTCCTGCTGTCCCCATTCCCATTCCAGGTGTTTCCATTCCCATTACAGGTGTTTCCATTCCCATTCCTGGTGTCCCCATTCCCATTCCAGGTGTTCCCATTCCAGGTGTCTCCATTCCAATTCCAGGTGTTCCCATTCCTGGTGTCCCCATTTCCATTCCAGGTGTTCCCATTCCCATTCCAGGTGTTCCTTCCCCGTTCCACGTGTCCCCATCCCCATTCCTGCTGCCCCCATTCCCATTCCTAGTGTGCCCAATCTGCTCCCAATGTCCCAATTCCCATTCCAGGTGTTCCCATTTCCATTCCTGGTGTTCCCATCCCATTCCTGATGACTCCATTCCCATTCCAGGCATTCTCATTCCCATTCCAGGTGTTCCATCCCATTCTAGGGGTCACCGCTGTCATTTCCCCTGCTGGTTTACCTTTAAACCAGCACACCAGGGCTGTGCCCAACGGGGGTCCCTGTGGATCATCCAACGCGGGTCCTCCCATGGCTGATGGAGTTGGAGCAGCGGCCGAAGCTCTTCCCGCAGTCGGGGCACTCGGGGCTTCTCTTACCGGTGGGTCCGTTGGTGGGAGGTCAAGGCAGAGCTGTCCCTGAAGCTCTTCCCACACTCCCCACACTTGTGAGGCCTCTCCCTGATGTGGATGTGATGGTGGGTGTAGAGGGTGGAGCTGTCCCACATTCCCTACACGTGTAGGGCTGTTCCCCAGTGTGGATCCTCTGGTGTTGGAGCAGGTAGGAGCTCCACTTGAAGCTCTTCCCACACTCCTCACACGTGTAGGGCTGTTCCCTACTGTTGATGCGATGGTGCGTCAGGAGGTTGGATCTCTTGCTGAAGTTCTTCCCACATTCCAAACACCTGAAGGGTTTCTCCCTGCTGGGAGGCTGCTCAGGGACCACCAGCTCGCAGTTCCGCCTCAAGCTCCGGCCGCCTTCCCGGCACACGCTGGCTCTTTCCTCCTCACAGCCCCCTGGGCTGGCTTTGGAGCCCCTCCTGCTGGGGCATCTCCGGCCCTTTTCCTCCCCGCTGCCTTCCTGCGCCGGGGAGCCCTTCAAAACGGCCTCTCCCACCAGGCTCTGCCGGGGGGATTTGTCCTCCGCGCTCTCCGGCCTCACCTCGGGGCCTGGGGCAGGAACCAACAAGGACACGCAGGGGATTTGCCTCCGGACCACAGGGAAGCCCAAGGACATCCCCCCAACTCCGGCCCCGGCAGGACGGCCACAAAAGACAAAAGACCCACCCAAAGGGGCACTGACTTCCTCCTCACCTGCCTGGGGGTCCCAAGGCATCTTCCTCTTCCTCGCAGCCTCCTCCTCCATCCGCCCAAGCTTTGGGAAGCAGAAATCCTGATGGGGGGGAAACAAGGGGTGAGTGCGTTGCCTTGGGAGTTCCTCCTGCCCAAGTCCAGCTCTAGGACTCACCGGGCATCTTGTGTCCATAAAAACCCCCAAAACACCAACATTAAGCCCAAATTCCCCTCCCTGGAGTTCCCCCTCTCTACTCTCTGGGGTTAGGGGGGTCCCCTGTCTGGCCTGATGGCACTTCTGCCTGCATTGGGGGTCCCCCTTCTCCGGGTTGTCGGGGGTCCCGCGGTTCTGGGGGGTTCCCACTCTCCGGGGTCCCCTTTAGTGTTGCCAGGGGGGTCCCAGGGCTCACTTCTCCCCACTCTGCCTCCCGGGGCCGGCCGGCCCTCCTCTCTCGGCTCCCACCCTCGCAAACCTCTTGGCGCTCTCGGCTCCCACCCCGCCTCAAGGCCCCCCCTCCTCTCCACACTCCAAGGCCTTCCCCCTCTCCGGGACCCCCGCTTAAGGGGCCCGGCGCTCCCTCTCTGCTCCCCCCCCTCCAGCATTCCGGGGGTCCCCCAGCTCCGGGATCGCCCCTCTCCGCTCTCCCCACTCCGCGGCTACCGGGGTTCCCCCCCGACTCTCACGGGGGCCCCCAAACCGCTCTCGCCCCCCCGCCATTGCCCAGCCACCGCCAGGACCTTTTGGCTGCTCTTCTTTGTGCTCCCGCTCGGCTCCTCCCTCGGCTGGGCCGCCGCTTTTGGCGGGTTTCCTCCTACGGGATCCGCCCCCTGCAGCCCTTCCCCCCCTGGACCAGTCCCCTTGGGCCCCCCTTGGGCCCCCCTTGGGCCCCCCTTGCCCAATAAGTCTGATTATACAGACAAGCAATTGGTTTAAATCCACAAAACCCAAATGTATAACCCAGCACCCTGGGGCATGAACAAAGTGGTTTTCCTTGGGCCCCCCCCGAGTCCAAAGTAAAGGGAGAGGGAAAAAAAACCTGCTGGTGGGAGAGCTGTTGCAGTCTGGTCAGAAGTGGTGATTGCAGTCCAGTTGAGGGTGGTGGTCTCAGTCTGGTTGAGAGCGATGAGCTGCAGCCTTCCTCTGGATCCCAGGAGTGGTGGAAAGGTTCCGAAACTCCAGGTTTATATATTCTCCAGTTCAGGCAGGAATGGTCAGTGATTCCCTCAGAGCAGGGAATTCCATAAAAGGATGCTCAGTTCGTTCCCTCAGAGCGGGGAATTCCATAAAAGGATATGAAGATTGCCAGAGTGGGGAATTCCATAAAAGGGTATGAGGACAGGAACATCCCCCCCACCTCGCAACCCCCCCCCCCAACAGTTCCTGGGAAATTGGCATGGAAGGCCAGAGAATACACACTTTTGGGCTACACCCATCCAGTGAGGAATCGGTCCCAGCTGTTCTAACTAGGACACTGTGTCCCTCATTGCTGCCATCATCATCATCATCGGCCTCGTGGCAGTCGGTGTCTGGAAGCTCCGATCCGGTAACTCCCGGGATGGGGGTCGGGAAGGGGCATGGATCCGCCCGGCAGCATTCCGGGGATCCTGTGCCACGGGTGCTGATCCCACTTTCTTTCCATAGGGAAGAGGGAGGGGAATGGATACGACCCCGCTCCCACCAGTGAGTCCCAGCAGTGTGTGTGGATCCAGATCCTCTGTGCAGGGATCCCAGGATGGATGCCGGGATTCCAGAGGGGAATGGGGGCCTAATGGCTGGAGCGGGATTGGAAGGGGATTGCAGCTCAGGGCAGGATTCCAGAGTGGGATCAGGTGGAATTGTGGACTGGGATCAGGGCTGGATTCTGGAGTGGGATTGGGGTGGGATGGACGGAGTGGGATTGGGATAGGATGGACAGAGCAGGATCAGGTGGGATTCCAGAGCACTTCCTACTCTCCCTGGGCTCCACAGCCGGCTCCATCCCCTGGGATGGGAACAGGGACATGGTGACTCCTTTCCCCGCTCTCATCCCAGCAGGAATCATGGCCTGAGCGATCCTGGAGCTGGATCCACCCCTTCCCTCTCCCTGCGGAAAGGCAGGAGCTGCTGGCAGAGCTCATCCCGCTGCTCCCACCCACCCTGGCCCCCCTGCGGCTCTTCCCCATGGATCAACTTCCTGCTTTTTCCCGTGTGAAACCCAGGACCACAATTATTCCCGAGGCTTTAATTTGGGTGTGAAAATCTCCTGCTTTGGGCAAGAAATCCTGGCTCCTCCTCCCGTATCCGGCAGTTCCTCTGTGGGAACCAGGAATGGGAATGGGGACAGGGGGGCTGGGATGGGGACATTGGGGACAGGGATGGGGACACTGGGAGTAGGTTGCAGACATCAGGAATTGAAATGGGAACACCAGGAGACAATGGGGAAAGGGATGGGGACACCAGGAGCAGGATGGGATGACCAGGAGAAGGTTTGGGACCCTGGAGCAGGCTGGGGTCATCAGGAATGGGGTGGAGATTGCAGGAATAGCAATGGAGACATTGGGAGCAGGTTGGGGACAGCAGGAACTGGGAATGGGGACACCAGGAATGGGGACCTGCAGAAATGGGAATGGGGAAAACAGAACTGGGGTGGGAACCCCGGGAATGGGTACAGGGACACTGGGAATGGGAATGGAGACACCAGGAATGGGAATGGGGACCTGGAGGACCACGCTGGGGACACTGGGAGCAGCCTGGGGAGAGCAGGAACAGGGATGGGAACACCAGGAATGGGAGCGGGGACATCGGCAGCAGGTTGGAGACACCAGGGACTGGGAATGGGGACATCAGGAATGGGATGGGAACAGTGGGAATGGGAACACCAGGAATGGAATGGGAACATGAGGGACCAGGATGGGGACACTGGGAACTGATGAAGAGGAGCAGAGACCCCAGACTCACCTAAACCCCTCCCAGAACTGAGGGCCAAGAGAAGTCCTGCCCAAACTCTGCCTGAGCTCCACCCATTATTAATATGCATAGATAGATGTTGTGATCAGATGAATATGATTTATCATATTTAATCATATATGAAAATTGTATAAAACACCGATATTGTGTGAAACTCCCGAGCAAGTTCTTTATGGTGCGAACCACGCTCGCTGCCGACGTCGGCAATAAATCCCTTTGCTGCTCAAAGATCCAAAGTCTCTGAGCAGTTCCTCAGACTGGGTTTTTTGTCATCACAAAGGCACAAACTGATGGATGTCCTCAGAGTGCAACATTCCCTCCAAAGAGAAGAGGGAAATGCTTCATTGCTGAGCCCTGCAATCCCCTGCCCTTGCCCACCAGGCCAGCACAAGAGCACCTGACCTTGTCGCTCGGCTCCTGGGCCTGTGGCTCTGCTCCCCTGGCAATAGGCATGGCCACTGCAAAGAAATGACATTTTTTGAAGAATGGAGGGGGGTGACTTTTTTATTCTTGACCTTTCCAGTTCTCCATTTGGGGGCAGGATGTCCTCTGGACCAGTGTTTTGTTCCCTTTGCAGTGAGTGCAGCCTCAGAGGGCTGAGCCCTCTCTGGCTGGCCTTGGCCTCTCCTGCAGAGACTCAGGCCTGGCTGGGCTGCCCCAGGCAGACGCTGCAGGAAGAAGAGCTCAGGCCGCCTGGGTCTGGTGTCCCTGGGGCTCAGCCTGTGCCCCATTGCTGGGCCGGGGCTGAGCCCCACCTCTGCCTGGGGGCCTTGGCCAAAGGGCTGCCAAGGAAGAGGCCCAGGAGCCTTGGGGCCTGCCCAGCTTTCCTCCTCCCTGGGGGCTCTCAGTCCTCCCCTGACACCGGGTGGGCCCAAGGCCTTGCTGGCTTCGGGCTCACGGCCCGCCGGCACCATCCCAGCGGCCTGACCCCCCTCCTTCCCCTCTCTCCAGCCTCTCCTGCCTTTTCTGGCAAGGGGCCATCCAAGGCAAACCCCGGTTCTCAGCAATGGCACCTGTGGCACGGCTGCAAGGCTCCAGTGGGCCAGGCAAGAGCAGGAGCACCGAGAGCCTGAGGAGCCAGGAGATGCCCTGGCTGGGCATGGTGCTGCTGCGGGACGAGCTGACACCTCTGCACAGTCTCTGCCCGTCCCTGCCAGCCGACTTCTGCCCAGGCTCTGGGCACGGGGACGCAGCACTGACACTTTTCAGCCCCCGCGCTGTTCCACAGAGGCTGTGATGTCACAAGGCCCTTGCCTGGCAGCCAGGAGATGGGCAAGGCAAGGCAAGAACGGAGCCTCTGAGCCACCAGCACGCTGTCCCCAAAGGCTGGGGTGGCACAGAAGCCCAGAGTCCCTGAGCTTGGCAGAGACTTGTGAGATCAACCGGCGTCCAGCCTACGCCCCATGCCCAGCACGTCAAGCAGAGCACAGCACTCAGTGCCATGACCAGTCTTTGCTTAAACACCTCCAGGGACGGTGACTCCACCACCTCCCTGGGCAACCCATTTCAAGACCTAATCCCTCTTTCTCTCCAAAAAGTCCTGCTCCTGTCCCTGACAAACAGCCCCTGACAGGCAGGTCCTCGTGTCCTCTTGTCCTATCGCCTGTTGCCTCGGAGAAGGGGCTGACCCCCACCTGGCTCCAGCCTCCTGTCAGGAAGTTGTGGACAGGGAGAAGGTCAGCCCCGAGCCTCCTCTTCTCCAGGTTGGAGAAGCCCAGCTCCCTCAGCTGCTCCTCACAGGCCATGCACTGCAGACCCTTGCCCAGCTCCATTGCCCTGCTCTCCACCCACTGCAGCCCCTCAAGGTTCTCCCTGAATTGAGGGGCCCAGAGTTGGACACAGCACTCCAGGGGTGGCCTCACCAGTGCCCAGTCCAGCAGAAGAATCCCTGCCCTGCTCCTGCTGCCACACTCTTTCTGATCCAGGCCAGCCTGCCCTTGGCCTTCTTGCCCACCTGGGCACCCTCTGGCTCAGGTTCAGCCTCTGTCCACCAGCACCCCCAGGGCCTCTCCCACAGGGACCCTTTGCAGCTCCTCTGCCCCCGACCTGGAGCTGCAGGGGGTTCTTGTGGCCAGAGGCCCCAAAGGCACCAAAGGCACTCTTGAACCTCATGCCCACGGGCTCGGCCCAGAGGTCCAGCCTGTCCAGGTCCCTCTGCACAGCCTTCCTATCCTCCAGCACATCCACACTGCAAGCCAGCTTGGGGTCCTCTGCCAATTTGCTCCTGGAAGACTCAATGCCCTCCTGCAGATCCCCATGAAAAATAGGCAACAGGACTGGGCCTGTTACCCAACAAGTTCTAGTGCTTGACAAAGGAGCCCACCCAGCAGTGGGGAGAAACTGCTGGCAGGAGATTGAATGGGGGCAAGAGACAATGGATGATGGACAAGTTCTGGGCCATGGCCATTTGTTAGAAAAACAAAGGAAAAGTTTAAGGCCTGCCATATTTCACTGGTCAGAGACCTGGCAGAGAAATCTATTTTTGAGACCTGGACACCAAGAAGGCAGAATTTCTAAACCACCAAGACCCTTAGAGAAACCAGAGATGAAGACAAAACTAACACAGACAGTTACTGAGGCTCTCCCTATCTAGGGAAAAGACAGTTCCTTTGGATACATGTCTGGAATAAAGACAAGTGCCAGAAATATTCAAACAAAAAAATATCGTTTATTACAGTCATAATAATAATAATAATAATTATCTTAGCAAAGATAATCAAGAACTAAAAAAGGATACAAAATATCTTATTGTGTGGCCTTAAAAACAAATACTACAAACAGCATTTAATACAGTATCAACTAGTGAAAAAAGGAGGTTAAAGGGATACCAAAATAGGGATCTTAACACAATATTATGGATAACTATTAACACAATATTGGTTAGTAAAAAGGGAAATTAAAGGGAAATACTGTGAACAACTTATTTATGTAACAATATTCAATAATAAAAGGGGAATTAAAGTTACACTAAAGGGATATTAAAAAGTTTGTTCTCTCAGTTGCTTCCTGTCAATAAACTGTGCTTACCCACACAGACAGGCCAGGGCTGTCAGGATCTGCAGCAGCTGGTCGGTGCCCGTGCTTAGCGGGCGTCCCCACGGAGCAACACAGTCTGGGTGGTAGGATGAGTATCGCTCAACTCAGCAGCTCTGACACCCCATTTTTATCAGTTCCACATTACACTACGTAGGGCCAGTACGCAGTATAAGGTGATGCCTGAATGGCAGCCAAACACCGCCTGATCATTACCTCATGGCAGCAGTCTGCGCATGCCCTACTTGTAGGGCAAGGGGCGAGTGACCCCTGCCCACATAATCTTCCTCCCATCATCATCTTTCTCACCCCTATGGATGACCTCTACCACTGTGTTTCAAGGGTAGATGTCTCTATCTTGCAGTATGTAGCAAAACCAAGGAAGAACTCAGCTCTGATAATAGGGGATATCAGGCTGACTTGCTAAAAGCACAATGGACCTTACAATTAGCTTGTGCCATGAAGTTACATTGTACCCCACTCTGGCTGGTTTCACATCCTAATATGATTCCGTTCTCACGCCTCTGTGCTCCATTGATCATCTAATTCAAAAGTACCCCCCTTACGGGAGGAGCGGCCAATGGGAGTGAGGGGGCGTGGTTTAATCGGCCAATCAGCACGCGCCGATGGTGAGAAGAGCGGGAGTGATGCGGAAGTTCCAGGAGAGTGAGAACGGACACTAAAAGGCTCCTTTCTCACCCCAAAACCGCCCCCAAACCACGGCCACCGCAGAAAAAACTTGAAATAAGGCTGAAAACAGTGTGAAAAAAGGCTGATTTACCCCCCACCGAAATGGAGGGCCAAGAGAAGCACCGGCCTGAGCTATGGCTACATAAATGTCGTCCTCATATAAATATGGTTACATAAATGTCGTACTCATATAAATATGGCTACATAAATGTCGTCCTTATATAAATATGGCTACATAAATGTTGTCCTCATATAAATATGGTTACATAAATGCCGTCCTCATATAAATATGGTTACATAAATGCCGTACTCATATAAATATGCGTTTAAGGCAAATTGTATAAATACCAGTTGCATTTGTGCGAACCTTTTGAGCAAGTTTTCTGTGGTGCAAACCACACTTGTGCTGCTCAAAAGGTCCAAAGGATGGGGGATAGTACCAGTTCCTTGTACCTGATTTTTTGGATTCACCCCGACAATTTCAGTTGCAGTGCTGGGGTGAAGCTCCCCCATCTGGTCAGAGATTTAGGTTGAAAGTCCTGGTTTGGGGTCTCTTAATTTCCCCTCCCACAGGACGAAGTTGTCAGGGCGGCTGCAGATCCAGTTCTCCTTGTGGCACAGGGATGAGCTGATCCACCAATAGTACAGGTACCCACAGGGTCCTCCACCCCTCACCTCAAACCTGCAAATGCCAATGGGACCAGAGTGAGAAAGGGAAAATAAAAAGAAGGAAACTCCCCCCAAAAATTAGGAAGAGCTGGGATTTCCCCTCCGGCAGAGAAGGGCTTTGGCTGGGGAGGGTCTCCAATTCTCTGATCAGGGTGGGGGGCAGCGACCTCGGCCCATCCCAACCCCCCATGGAAAGCCAGGAGCTGCCTGGACACGGGGCAGGAGAAGGTGCCCATCCCAGGATGGGGCATCCCAGACTCCAGGAAATCCCTGGGGCCCACCCCGGGGCTCCAGCACGGACACAGGGACCCACCTGCCGTTCAAGGCTGTGCCATTGATCCACTCCCAGCCCTTATCCCTCATTCCCAGCCCGATCCAGTGGTTTGCTTCGCCTTTATAGCGCAGAAGGAAGGCCTGGAAGGCAAAGAAACGTTGGCTTTGGCCAGTCTTGCCTTCCCCACCTTCTCTTTCCCTCCTGTGTCCACCCCCAGCCAGACCTGGGGCTTTTCCCAAGGGGTTGGCTCCCGGCTCCAGCACTGGCAGCACTTTGGGGCCAGCCTGGGGGGTTTGGGGCTGATTTATCCTCTTGTTTTCCCTGTGTTTCCCACCCCGGTGCTGCTGCAGAGGTTCAAGCCCAGTCCTCACCAGTTCATCCCAGTCCTCACCAGTTCATCCCAGTCCTCACCAGTTCCTCCCTGGTGCTTATGGTGGCCAGTGAAGCTCCCAGGGCCTCACATCTTTCCCGACCCGTGGTCCAGTTGCCCTCAGCCTCAGAAAAATAATAACATTTTCCTTGGAAACCAGGCCAGGTGTCTGGGCACATGTGGGAGAATTCTGGTTCAGGGAAAGGGAGTCTCACACCGAGAACTGAAACACAGAAAGCTGAGTCAGACACGTGGGCAGCCCTGAAAAGCAGCAAAATGGGGTTGATTCCTTGGTTTATTCCAGCAGCTGGAAGTGGAAATTGGGGGATGATGCTCTTGGGAAAGGTGTGACCGAGTGAGGAGCAGGTGCCTGGAGCAAAGTGCAGGGAAAAAGGGGAGTCACTCACTTTGGGAGCCTCCCTTGATGCCAAGAAGGTCCTGGTGTTGCCTGTAACAAATAAAACCACAAACCAACAGAGTGCCGGTTTATGCGGTGCTTTATTCGGGGCCCCGGGAACCTGAGGACTAGCGTCCCAAGTCAGGATTCCAAAGACCTCCATTCTCAGTTCAGCTTTTATACACAAACAAGTTTACATGCTGTTTCCACGGCAAAACAGTTACATTCAGTTACAAACAAGCTCATAGCAGTTTCTACAACAAAACAGTTACAAGCAAGCTCATACTTCATACTGGTAACAATTAATAATCATCTATTCTAATCATAAATCTTACTTAAGCTGTCTTACCCCTAGAAACTGATTAACAGACCCTTACCATATCCCAGGTAACAAATCATTATATACATGCTTGACTTAATCCTTTGATTATTGTTGCCATCTCTTCAGTACATTCCACACTCACAAACAAGGTTGCTAGCTTACTACTTTGAAGCATTGCTTTCTGGGCCTACTCTCTTACTAAGCCTTAGCCATTCTACTACTAAATTCGAATTATTCTGCAACATGTCCCCCCTTTTGAGCATTCTTCAGGGTTTGCCTGCAAGGATGCTCAAACGTAGAAATCTTCAAGCTGTAGTTTCTTGATAGGCAGGAGGTGATCCATCTTGCGGTGAGATTACTTCTTTTCTTGTTATGGCTTTCATGATGCGTCTCGTATGTTGACCTTCTTTTACAATCATTCCTAAAAGACACTTATAAACAGTTATGGCTATGACAATAATTATTACAATCAGAATTCCGTACTGGATAACAGAAGATATCCATCCTGACACATGAAGACCTAGGGAGCTGAATAATTTTCCTATCCAATTGTGTTCTGCTTCCTTTTGTAGTTCATGAACATTCTCGTCAATTTGTTCGAGTTGATCAATGTCTTTTTCAACTTCTTGAGTGACATTTGGGATGTGTACACAACAATACTCGTTCTTTGCATGCAGGTAGCCACAAACGCCATGTTCTTTGAGTAATATCAGGTCTAATGCCATGCGATTTTGTATGGTCATTCTAGAGGTGGCTTGTAATTGTAAATTTAGATCTTTAAATCCTTTCTTAGTGACTGCTGCTAACCTTTCAGTTTGTCCCATTAATTTAAACAACATCTCTCTGTTACGGTATGTTGAGATTGGTGCAAACAGAGACTCTAAGGCCCATCCAAATTTAACTCCTGCTGATGGTTCATGCCAATCTCCCAACCCCAAATCATCAATATCTTTACTAATTTCTCTTTTTCCCTGTGGTCGTATTTCTACTGATGTTAACTTATCTTGCTTCCAGAATGGACAGAGAGTAGGTATCCCCAGTGTGACAGGTACAACCGGACCATCTATTGGCATGTGGGTGGTCCACTGGCCATGCCCCATTACCCACACCAAATTTCCTGGACTCCTAACTGTAATGGTACGGCAATCAATGTTTTTCACAGATCCCTTAATAGTATGATTATATCCCCGACATTCACATCCTAACTGTAGAAGTGTTTTGACTGGTATTAAACCTATTTCATCGTCTGGGGTATCACATGTGTATATTCGAGTACAATTCCAATTTTCCTTTGTGCGTGTTTCTGTCCTCCAATTATGATTTCCTCTATTTCCTGTAGAATAAGTTTGATTCCTTTTCCCTTTCCAGTAAATACACCACTGTACTTTTCCAATATAACTATAAGTCTCTAATAGGCTGGGTCCCCAAATTGTTTGCCACTCTTCCATGGTTGTAGAGCTAGTAATATTTTGACATACTTCTTCTTGTTTTTCTCGTTTTATTTGAACTTGTACTTTAGAACATGGGTAGATTACTGAACCTGTGACTAAACAATTCCCTTCTAGCTTTCCGATTTTCCCACTTTCTATCCAACGGAAATATCCAGGTATTTGCTCACATTGTCTTTTAGTTATTTTGTTCCTTAATAAACATGCATCTGTCATTTCATTCCATGTTTTGGTTACAAGCCTGCAATTCCATGTAGTATTCTTAAACATTTTAGGAATTTCTGGCACTGGAATTATTCCCCATGGGATTGGGTCTCCTGCAGCATGAGGCATAGGGAGACACGCAGTGATTTTTGTGACATTCTGTACTTTCCCAAAATCACGAATTAGGCCTACGACTAGGTTTTCTTGTCCCACTTCTCTATCTGGAATCTGCAGGTTACTTACTTGTCGGATTATTCTTTCAGTCCTTTTGTAGACGGCAGTAATTCCAGTATCCCACCAGTCATCTCTATTTATCCAGCAGGTATATTGGCCCTCATCTTCTCCTCTTCGTATTTCTTTGATTTTCAAAACTATTGCATCTACTGTCTTTTCAATCTGATGTCTCTTCCCGACTTTCAAGTTCTGTCCTTTAAACCACCACCCATATTCAGAATACTGTCCTTCTGGAATTTTACAACTTAGAGTCAGATTTCTTCCTTCCTGGGCCGGATAAACACTGTATTCTGGTCTGACTCTTACTCCTTGATGTGGTACAGCCACTGCTGTCCTTATCCCATAATCTTTTTCTTCTCCACATGTGACCACACAAAGAAATGTACCTTCTGTCTTTCCTATTCTGGGATTAGAAATATTCAGCCACCCTTTACCTCCCTTACTATTTGACCACCAGCTAACTCCTTGACTTTGTGATTCCCAAGATTGATTTGCTATATTCAATTTCCACCATTTTACTTTAACTGATTTTTGACAATTATCAAATTGGAAAGTACAATTGATTTTTAAGGGAGGACCATCCCACATGTCCGATTGTTTCCTAGTGGGTATAACTCGCACTTTGGTCGCCGTTTTCTGAGTCATGTTTATCGTCCGTATTTCTATATTTCCATAATCAAAACTTTCCCAAATCCAAACTACACACATATATGTACCTTCCATAGCCTTAGACACCTTGGGTACCTGCAGAACGGTGTAACCCTTGTGTTGTGTAGCATCCCAAACTGTTGTCACTCCTTCTGTCATGATTTGATCTTGATCTCTCCATCTCCACTTGACTTTGGCATCTCTTAATTCAGCTCCCTGGTCATCAGAAAATAAACAGGTTAAGTTTACATCAGTAACCTCAGGTACCATCAAGTAAGGGTCAGGGGTTTCAATTTTCACAAGGGTCTCTGCCAAACCTATCAGTCCCAGAAATGTTAAGACTTTTAAGTGGTAGCTCGAAACACCATCTTTGTCGGAGAGAGGGGCTCTACTGACCACGAGACGGGAACCTTCTTGACCCGAGTGTAATGGATCCAGCTGTCTATTCCCTCGACTTTCACCGCTGTGTAAGTGGTCATTATCACCTGGCGAGGACCGTCCCATGTTTCTTTCAGCGGCTCCACCGACCAGTTTCTCACGTAGACATGATCTCCCGGAGAAATGTCATGCACTGGATTCTCCAGGGGCAAAGGTCGATTCCACTGCAATGCTCCTCTGAGGGCTGTGAGAGTCTTATTTAAAGATAACACATAATTAAATGCTGCCTGATCACCCACTATATGAGGATCCCCTTGGTAGGTAGTTGGATGATAGGGTTTGCCATACAATATCTCATATGGACTTACTCCTATTCTCTCCCTCGGTTTGATCCTAATTCTCAACAAGGCAAGAGGTAGTGCTTGGGGCCACTGAATTTTTGCTTCTTGACAGATTTTCTTTAATTGGCCTTTCAATGTCTGATTCATCCTCTCTACTTGCCCACTGGATTGCGGTCTCCATGGTGTATGGAGATTCCATGTTATTCCTAATGCGATGGATATATCTTGCACTATCCCTGCGGTAAAGTGTGGCCCTCGATCGGATGATAACCCTAGAGGTATCCCAAATCTCGGAATAATTTCTCTCAGAAGTGTTTTAACTACTTCCTTTGCTTGATTAGTCCTGCATGGAAAAGCTTCTGGCCATCCTGAAAAGGTACAAACATATACTAACAAATACTTATAGGATTGCATCTTAGGCAACTCAGAAAAGTCTATTTGCCAATAATCTCCTGGTAACTGTCCTATCTGTAACGTTCCCATTTGTACCTGTTTTCTGACTACTGGGTTATTCTTTATACATGTGGGACACATTGCATTTACCCTCTTTGCTAGTGTTAACATCTGGTTTGAGAGAACCTCATTTTTCAAAAATTTTACCATTGCTTCTGCACCCCAGTGGCACTTACTGTGTTCCATTTCGAGTACTGCTTTCATTATTCTGACAGGTAAAATCACTTGTCCTGTGGGAGAAATGTACCACCCTTTAACATTTTTCCTTGCTTCTGTTATTTGAGCTAATTTCTCATCTTCCTGTGTATAATATGGTTTTTCTTCCATAAATGCTGTTGCTGGATTACTTCGAACGGGCAAAAGAACCATCTGAGTCCATACTTCTCTCGCGGCTTGTTTAGCCGCTTGGTCAGCCTGTCGATTACCTTGAAATTCTCGTCCGGGGTTAGTCTGATGTCCTTTGACATGCATTATTGCCACTGCTGAGGGCTTGTGTATCGCCTCTAGCAATTGCAAAACTTCTTCTCGATGTTTAATCGTTGTCCCCTGAGAAGTAAGAAGTCCTCTCTCTTTCCAGAGTGCTCCGTGAACATGAACTACTCCAAAAGCATATTTGGAATCAGTCCATATATTAACTCTCCTTCCTTGGCTTAATATTAAAGCTCTCACTAATGCCCATATCTCAGCCTTTTGTGCAGACGTACCTGGGGGTAGTGCATTTGCTTCTATCACCTGTTGTAGAGTGACCACTGCATACCCAGCATACCTGGTGCCATTTTCCACAAAGCTAGATCCGTCAGTGAACAACTCCCAGTCAGGATCTGTCAATGGCTCGTCCTTCAAGTCTCTTTTGCTCGCGTAGACTTGTTCAATGGTCTCTACACAGTCATGCTCCAGGATACCTTCTTCCTGTGTAGACCTAAGGAATTCTGCTGGGTTGAGATGGTTAGTGATTTTCAGTTCAACATCATCTTGTTCTCTTAACAAAGTTTGATACTGTAACATTCGGCTAGATGAGAGCCAATACCCCCCTTTTTGTTCTAAAACTGCTATGACCATGTGGGGCACGTACACTACCATGTGTTTTCCCAGAGTCAATTTTCGTGCTTCTTGTATTAAAATGACCGTCGCTGCCACAGCTCTGAGACACCCTGGCCATCCCCCACTTACTGCGTCTAGTCGTTTGGAGAAATACCCAACCAGTCTCTTCCAGGATCCTAGACGCTGAGTGAGGACTCCTAGAGCCATTCGTTGTCTCTCGCAGACATAGAGCTGAAACTCCTTGGTTGGGTCCGGCAGTCCCAGGGCAGGTGCTTCCTGGAGGGCTCTTCAATTCCTGGAACGCTTTTTCTTGCTTCGTCCCCCAGGTCAGCTTGGGCTCCTTTACTGCTTCATATAAGGGTCTGGCAGTTAGTCCAAAGTTGGGAATCCACAGTCTGCACCATCCGACCATTCCTAAAAAAGATCTCAGTTCCTGATTATTTCGGGGCACAGGGATAGCACATATTGCTTGAACCCTATTTGTTCCTAAGCGCCGGGTTCCTTGGGAGATTTCACATCCCAGATAAATAACTTTCTGTTTTACTAGTTGTGCTTTTTCTTTTGAGACTCGATAGCCTGCTTGTCCCAGCATGTTTAACAGTTCAATGGTTAACTGACGACAGAGTCCCTGTTCTGTAGCTCCTAAGAAAATGTCATCTACATATTGCAGTATTATATATGAAAAAGGAGATTCTTTTACCTGAGTAGTCTTCCATTCCTCCAGTTCCTTTGCTAACTGATTACCAAATATCGTGGGTGAGCATTTGAATCCTTGTGGTAATCGAGTCCAAGTAAGCTGTCGCTTTTGTCCAGTCTCTGGGTTCTCCCATTCAAAGGCAAAGATTTTCCAACTTTCCCGTGCCAGTGGTATGCAGAAGAAGGCATCCTTTAGATCAATAACTGTAAACCACTGAAATTTCTCAGAAACAGATGTTAACAAGGTATAAGGGTTAGCTACAACTGGGTGGATATCTTTTGTGATACGGTTTACTGCTCTCAAGTCTTGCACTAACCTATACTTACCATTTGGTTTTTTTATCGGAAATATGGGGGTATTAAATTCTGACTCACATTCTTTTAATATCCCTAAAATTAAAAACTGTGTGATCATTGGAGCTATCCCTTTCCTAGCTTCTAAACTAATTGGGTATTGCTTCACTCTAACGGGTTGTGCTCCTTCTTTTAATTCTATTCTAACTGGGGTAGCAGCTTTAGATTTTCCAGGGACCCCTGTTTCCCAAACCCAAGGCACCACAGCCTGTTCTATTTCCTGAGGTATCTCTTCCTTTTCTACTTCATTCACAACAAAAATTTTTGCTAAGTTCTCCTCCGGAATTTCCAGTTTGACTCTCCCTTTTTCAAATATAATTTTAGCTTGCAAGACTGAAAGCAAATCTCTTCCTAGTAAACATTCAGGACTGTTAGGCATATACAAAAACTGATGGTCTAGTTCTTTTCCTCTAAATTTAATATCTAAGGGTCGCAAAAACGCCTTTTCCTCTACCTGTCCTGAAACTCCTACCACCCATGCAGTTGAATCGCTTAGTGGCCCCATCAATTTATTCATTGCCGAAAAACTAGCTCCAGTATCTATCCTAAATTCCGTCGGCTCCCCCTCTACTTCCAAAACAACCTTTAAGTCTGAATCTAGCCGGCTCTGTCTTCCGTAACTCCCTAACATAAATGCTTGGGCGACACCTTGTGGCGTGCCCATACCAACAGGGTTTTGTGGATTCACAAAGCTTTGAGGATTCCACGGATTCATTCCATTTCCAGCATTCAATGGGCATTCGTTTTTCCAATGTCCTTGTCCTTTACAAAGAGCACACTGATTTGGTCCTATCCTACCACGTCCTCCCCCAAATTGATTTCCAAATCCCGACTGATTGTTAAATCCTCTACCCATTCCTCCCCTTCCCCTATTACCACGACCTCTTCCTCTATGGCCACCGGCCCCATTGTTCCCTCCTGGAGCTTGCAGGAGTGCTAACAAGCTCGCCTGTTGTTTCTTAGTAGCTTCCTTTTCCCTATTATTGTACACCTTCCATACCACCTCTAATAATTTTTCCAAGTCTCTTGTCTCTGCTCCTTCTAGCTTCTGAAGTTTCTTCCTAATGTCTTCCTGTGCTTGTCCCATAAAAATCAATGCTAATTGCAATTTCCCTGATTCAGCTTCAACATCTAAATCTGTATATTTCTGAGCTGTCTCTTTTAACCTCTCCAAAAAGGCTGAAGGGGATTCCCCCTTATCTTGCTTTACTGAGTATAATTTTGACCAGTTCAGCGTTTTTGGTATCCCACTTCGTACTCCCTCTACCAATAATTCTTGATAAACTCTTAGCCTTTTATAATCTTTGTCTACCTCCGGATCCCACTCGGGATCCTCTCGCGGTACAAAATCATTCACGTTTCCCCGTACCCCCCGGGGCAAAGTTTTTATTCTTTCTTTCACTTTTTCCACCATCACCCTTAATACCATTTCCTTTTCTGTTGAATCCAGAAGTGTATCTAACAATACCTGTAAATCATTCCAGTCTGGATTTTGAGTTTTTATAACCATTTTTATAATACGAGCCACCCGCTCCGGGTTTTCTCTATAAGTTCCAGCAGACTGTTTCCAAATTAATAAATCACTAGGTAAAAAAGGAACTTTTACCATGACTTTCTTTCCGTCCGCTCCAATTGCCTCCCGCAAAGGGGCCATCAATCTAGGGGGTGAGAGCGACCCGTCTGCCTCCCTTCCCCCTCCCCGTCTCCTTTCTCTAGTCCTTCCCCTTTCTTTTCGCCCCTTCCGAGTCCGTTCTGCTAGCGGAGTTCTATCAAAATAACATCCTCGTCCTTTCATTTCTTCCTCATCCGAGGACGATTCTAACGGGGGCATGGTGGGTGACCGTGCCCTCACACTTGAAGGGAGACTATCTCTCAGGGGCGCACTTGGAGTTCTACCGGGGGAGACTAACAAAGACACATCCTCCTCTGGTTCTGAAAACCGTATTTTCCGCTCATGTTTATCATCCAATCCTTTCAATATCTTTATACTCCGCTCTTGACATTTCTTACATTTATCATCCTCCAGTTCCAGCTCTTTCAATACTAAGATACCACATTCTTTTTGCCATTCAGTATTATGTTCTAAATAATAAAACAAATCCAGATATGGTATTTCATGCCATTTCTCATTCTCCCATAAATATCGCATCAAGGGGGTTATAATTTCCAAAGTCAGTGAACCATTTCTAGGCCATTGCATTCCTTCTGTCTCATATTGAGGCCATACATTATTACAATAATCAATCAATTGTTTCCTGCTTAACTCTTGGCCAAAATTTCCTTCCTTCCAATGTTTTAACAAGCAACCAAGCGGAGAATCGCTAGGGATATCTTTTTCTGCACAAGACAGTGTTCTAAAGGTTTTAAACGGCATCATACTGACTCACACACACACACCACAAGCTAAATTCATCAAATTCACAATAACACAACAATACAAAACAATACTTTGAACGACCAGCACGATAACACAACAATATAAACCAGTAACATATTCCAAAACCAAAACCAAAACCAACTCACCAATTCTCCCTCTGAGTGGCGAGTGCTGGTACAGCGCGGCTTTCGCTACGTCTTACGACCAGCGCCTAGGCTTCCCAACCGAGGTACCTTTAGCCCAACCCAGCGGGTAACTCACTATCCCGTCTTATAGGCAGGCTCCCAACCAACAGACCTAAAAGAATAAAGCACCTCCGGGCTTACCTGAGTGGTCGTCCGGCGGGCGCAGGGTCGGGCACGGGTCGATGTCTCCCCAGAAATCACCTGGTTGACGGCATGGAGTGGATCAGCTCGTGAGCCGCCCCAGCGACCCCCGGAGTCCCATACCTGGGTCGCCAGAAAACTGTTGCCCGTAATCCAAAAGAAACACAAACCCACAGAGTGCCGGTTTATGCGGTGCTTTATTCGGGGCCCTGGGAACCTGCGGGCTAACGCCCCAAGTCAGGATTCCAAAGACCCTCATTTTCAGTTCAGCTTTTATACACAAACAAGTTTACATGCAGTTTCCACAGCAAACCAGTTACAGTTTCCACAGCAAACCAGGTGCAGTTACAAACAAGCTCATACTTCATACTGATAACAATTAATAATCATCTACTCTAATCATAAATCTGCTTAAGTTGTCTTATCCCTAGAAACTGTTTAACAGACCTTAACCACATCCTAGGTAACAAATCGTTATATACATGCCTGACTAGATTCTTTGATTATGGTTTCCACTTCACACACAAACAAGGTTGCTACTTTGGAGTGTTGCTTTCTAGGCCTAGTCTTCTACTAAGCCTTAGCCATTCTACTACTAATTTAAATTGCTTTGCAACACTGGCAACCAAAGAACCAACACCCCACACCATAGTGCAGACCAACCCATGTGCTTTGGGCCCTTTTGTTGTCCTGTCCATTCTGGCCTATCCTCTCCATTCTGGAATGGCCTCTGGAAACCAAAGAACCAAGTCCCCCCCATGTGACAGTTCAACCCCACCCGTGTGCCAAGGGCTCCTTTGTGGTGTCACAGCCTGTCCTCTCCATTCTGGAATAGCCCCTGGAAACCAAAGAACCAACACCTCACACCCCCACAGTGCAGCCCCACCTGTCTGCCACGGGACTCTTTGGGATGTCACGGCCTTTCCCCCAGGAAAGAAAGCCTGGAACTTTCGGGTTTCACATGCAGTTGGGGGGACACCCTGGGCACTCCATGGGCAGCAAGAGCTTTCTGTCCTGGCACTTTTTGTCTGGCAGGAATCTTCAGCTGTGTTCAGTTTGGGCAGTCAGACTGGTAATTTCAGCGCAGGGCTCCTGCAAGTGAACGACAGCCCTTCCCTCCAGGAAAGAAACCCCTTACTCTCAGTCTCTTCTCCTGTTCCTTAAAACACAACCTGCAGGGGAGCTTTCTGGCATCTCTTCTCTTGGGAATTGGGAAGACAGACCTGCTCCCATGTTTAACACCTCAGGCAAAACCACCCTTTGAACACCTTTCCCAACCCTCCCCAACCTTTCGCAAAGCCCAGATTTTACAGGTGTCCTGTAATTATGGCCCAATCTCACCCAAGCCCACAAACCATGACAGAAACCTCTCAGCCTCACGCTGCGTCCTTCCCATTGCTGTGCCTTATGTGCAGGCAAAAGGCCTTAAAATCAAGTACCCAAAATTCATGGCCTGTTCTTTCTCCCAGAAAAGAAGGTGTGGTGAACTCTCCAGACCAGGGAATTGGAAGATCTCCCCAAAACTCCTTTGGTACACGCTGCAGGGCCAACGATTCCTCTGCTCTGCCCTGTCGGCGCTGCTTTGTCTCATCTGGGTCCCCAGAAACCGTCAGCGAAAGTCGGGGAATAAAATCTCTGAGCAGTTGGTTGGGTTCCAGAGGTGACCCTACTTCATTCAGCGCTGAAGGGACACAGGAATTGCTCTCTAACACATGTACATCAGTTCTCAAAACTTTTAACTCTTTCTACATTTTAGCAGACAAAGGAATTCCTGTCCATTGGTTTACCAGTTCTCTGCAGGAATTCTTATTCTCGCTTTTTTTGGTTCTTGATTTCTCACTTTGCATGATGCTTAGTCCACAGTTTTTGTCTATTTCTTGTCTTTTCCCTGGACAGGGAAAGCCTCAGTAACTGTCTGTGTTAGTTTTGCCTTCATCTCTGGTTTCTCTAAGGGTCTTGGTGGTTTAGAAATTCTGCCTTCTTGGTGTCCAGGTCTCAAAAATAGATTTCTCTGCCAGGTCTCTGACCACTGAAATATGGCAGGCCTTAAACTTTTCCTTTGTTTTTCTAACAAATGGCCATGGCCCAGAACTTGTCCATCATCCATTGTCTCTTGCCCCCATTCAATCTCCTGCCAGCAGTTTCTCCCCACTGCTGGGTGGGCTCCTTTGTCAAGCACTAGAACTTGTTGGGTAACAGGCCCAGTCCTGTTGCCTATTTTTCGTGGGGATCTGCAGGAGGGCATTGAGTCTTCCAGGAGCAAATTGGCAGAGGACCCCAGGCTGGCTTGCAGTGTGGATGTGCTGGAGAGTAGGAAGGCTGTGCAGAGGGACCTGGACAGGCTGGACCTCTGGGCCGAGCCCGTGGGCATGAGGTTCAAGAGTGCCTTTGGTGCCTTTGGGGCCTGTGGCCACAAGAACCCCCTGCAGCTCCAGGCCGGGGGCAGAGGAGCTTCAAAGGGTCCCCGTGGGAGAGGCCCTGGGGGTGCTGGTGGACAGAGGCTGAACCTGAGCCAGCGGGTGCCCGGGTGGGCAAGAAGGCCAAGGACAGGCTGGCCTGGATCAGAAAGAGTGTGGCAGCAGGAGCAGGGCAGGGATTCTTCTGCTGGACTGGGCACTGGTGAGGCCACCCCTGGAGTGCTGTGTCCAGCTCTGGGCCCCTCAATTCAGGGAGAACCTTGAGGGGCTGCAGTGGGTGGAGAGCAGGGCAATGGAGCTGGGCAAGGGTCTGCAGTGCATGGCCTGTGAGGAGCAGCTGAGGGAGCTGGGCTTCTCCAGCCTGGAGAAGAGGAGGCTCGGGGCTGACCTTCTCCCTGTCCACAACTTCCTGACAGGAGGCTGGAGCCAGGTGGGGGTCAGCCCCTTCTCCGAGGCAACAGGCGACAGGACAAGAGGACAGGAGGACCTGCCTGTCAGGGGCTGTTTGTCAGGGACAGGAGCAGGACTTTTTGGAGAGAAACAGGGATTAGGTATTGAAATGGGCTGCCCAGGGAGGTGGTGGAGTCACCGTCCCTGGAGGTGTTTAAGCAAAGACTGGCCATGGCACTGAGTGCCGTGCTCTGCTTGACGTGCTGGGGATGGGGCGTAGGCTGGACGCCGGTTGATCTCACAAGTCTCTGCCAAGCTCAGGGACTCTGGGCTTCTGTGCCACCCCAGCCTTTGGGGACAGTGTGCTGGTGGCTCAGAGGCTCCTTCCTTGCCTTGCCTTGCCCATCTCCTGGCTGCCAGGCAAGGGCCTTGTGACATCACAGCCTCTGTGGAACAGCGCGGGGGCTGAAAAGTGTCAGTGCTGCGTCCCCGTGCCCAGAGCCTGGGCAGAAGTCGGCTGGCAGGGACGGGCAGAGACTGTGCAGAGGTGTCAGCTCGTCCCGCAGCAGCACCATGCCCAGCCAGGGCATCTCCTGGCTCCTCAGGCTCTCGGTGCTCCTGCTCTTGCCTGGCCCACTGGAGCCTTGCAGCCGTGCCACAGGTGCCATTGCTGAGAACCGGGGTTTTCCTTGGATGGCCCCTTGCCAGAAAAGGCAGGAGAGGCTGGAGAGAGGGGAAGGAGGGGGGTCAGGCCGCTGGGATGGTGCCGGCGGGCCGTGAGCCCGAAGCCAGCAAGGCCTTGGGCCCACACGGTGTCAGGGGAGGACTGAGAGCCCCCAGGGAGGAGGAAAGCTGGGCAGGCCCCAAGGCTCCTGGGCCTCTTCCTTGGCAGCCCTTTGGCCAAGGCCCCCAGGCAGAGGTGGGGCTCAGCCCCGGCCCAGCAATGGGGCACAGGCTGAGCCCCAGGGACACCAGACCCAGGCGGCCTGAGCTCTTCTTCCTGCAGCGTCTGCCTGGGGCAGCCCAGCCAGGCCTGAGTCTCTGCAGGAGAGGCCAAGCCCAGCCAGAGAGGGCTCAGCCCTCTGAGGCTGCACTCACTGCAAAGGGAACAAAACATTGGCCCAGAGGACATCCTGCCCCCAAATGGAGAACTGGAAAGGTCAAGAATATAAAAGTCACCCCCCTCCATTGTTCAAGAAATGTTCAGACCTCTTTCCTAAAAGCATCCAGGACTCGGGTCACCGAGTTTTCTCTCTGACAAGGGTTTTCCATGGTTCCCTTCAATTCCCAGCCCGCCCAGGATCAGTTTTAGGGTCCCAACACCTACTTTTTCCTCCCTCTCCCACCCCTTACACGTCATTCCCCCAGTCCCCAGCCCCCTCATGCTCAGTTTAGGGGTACCTTTTCCCCACTCTTCCAACCTCTCCCTCCCCTTTTCGATCATCCCCCAATCCTCAGTCTCCCTCCCCCTCCACCTTTGGGGGGTCCCACTCTCCTCCCACTCAGTTTGGGGTCCCACCACCTTTTTTATCCCCTCTGACTCACCGATCCCCCTCTTCCCAACACCCCCTCTCACCCGACAGCTCCTCACCTTCAGCGGGGGGGGCTCCCCATAAAACCAGAGCCCATAAATGTCCCCCCCCAAAAAAGGGGTTAGGTGGGGTCCTGGATGGACTCTGAGTGAGTTTGAGGGTTCCTTGGGGGGCTGTGGGGTGGTTTAAGGGGGTCCCAGCACACTTTGGGATGTGTTGGATGCCATGTTGGGGTGCAGATGTGCCCCCAAAGCTCCCCCAGAACAGGGGGACACAAGGGGGGGGCACAGAGGGGTCCCCATTCCTGATCCATCCTGGAGCAATCACATGGGGGGCAACTGGGATCAGAGGGGGAGCAGCTGGGCCCCTGCTGGGCTCATACTGGGATCATCCTGGGAGTGACTGCAAGAATACTTGGAGTATGTGAGAGGGACTGCTACCATACTGGGGATGACTGGGATCAAACTGGATTTGTACTGGAACTGTCTGCAATTACCTGGGGTCATACCGGGGGTGACTGGACACATACTGAGATCATACTGGGAGCAACTGGGACCATGCAGGGGCAAATGGCATCGTTCAGGCAGTGACTGAAAGTGCCTGGGGCCAGACTGGACTCAGACTGGGAGTCCCTGAGAGGGAAAGGAACCATCTTAGGGGGGACTGGGAGCAACTGGGACCACCTTGGGGGCAACTGGGATCCTATTGGGAGTGACTGGGATCCTAGTGGGAGTGACTGGGATCCTAGTGGGAGTGACCAGGACCATATTGGGACCATCCTGAGAGTGACTGTCAGTGCCCAGGATCATACTGGGAGCAACTGGGATCATGCTGGCAGCACAAAGGACTGAGGGAGGGGATGGGAACAGAGAGGGGAGGGAGAGAGAGGGGAGGGGGAATTTTAGAAAGGATAAAGAGGAAAGAAAGACAAAAGAAAAGAAGAAAAATAAGAGAAAAAGCCGAGTTTAAACATTCAGTAAATGTGTGAGTCCCTGAGAGCTCCCAGGTCAAAGGCAGGGGAAGTGTTTGCAGGGGACAGGAGCCTGTTCAGGGCTCAGGAGCTGCTGCTGCCCAAAGGGAGGAAACGCACCGAGGGCTCGGAGCAGAGTTTGTGCTTTGGGGCCTTTGCCAAGAACCCGCAGGAGGGAAAGCAGTTCCAGCCAGGGGGGCCCAGGGGCTCCCAGTCACCCCCAGGATGGGCCCAGTCACCCCCAGGATGATCTCAGTCACTTTTAGTCACACCCAGTCTGATCCCAGCATGATCCCAGTCACTCCCTGTCTGATTCCATTCTCTCCTAGTAGGATCCAAGTTACCCCCTGTAAGTTCCCAGTTGCTCCCAGTTAGTCCCAGTATAATTCTGGTGTTTCCCATTATATCTCAGTTGCCCCCAGTGTAGTCCCACTCACTCCCAGTCATTTCCAGTAGCTTCCAGCATGATTCCAGTTGCTCACAGCCACTCCCAGTCACCCCCAGTGTGGTCCCAGTCACTCCCAGGATGGCTGCAGACACTCCCAGTATATCCCAGTTGCCCTCAGGATGCTCGTAGTCATAACCAGTTACTTCCACTTGCCCCAGGATGCTTCCAGTTCCCATCAGTACAATCCCAGTCACTCCCAGTCTATGCCAGTTGCCTCCAGTATACACCTTGTCACTCCCAGTTACTCCCAGTTCCACCATACTTCCAGCATGGCCCCACTGGCTCCCAGTTCCACCCTGTGTAGTTTTACTCACTCCCAGTATGATCCTGGGTACTGACAGTCACTCCCAGGATGGTTCCAGTATGGCCCTGGATCCCAATCACTCCCAGTCACTCCAAATAGGATCCAAGTCACTCCCAATTGGATCCCAGTTACCCCCAAGGTGGTCTCAGTTGCTTCCAGTATGATCCCAGTTGCCCCCAGTGTGGTTCCAGTTGCTCCCATCCACCCCTTCTGTGCTTCCAGTCACTCCCAGTATCATCCCTGTCACTCCCAGTCACTCCCAGTAGATCCCACTTGCCTCCAACATGCTCCCAGTCACCCCCAGTATCACCTCACTCACTTTTAGTCATGCCCAGTATCATCCCACTATGATCCCAGTCACTCCCAGTACGATACCAGTCTCTCCGAGTAGGATCCAAGTTACCCCCTGCATGGTCCCAGTTGCTTCCAGTCACCCCACTCGAGTTCCACTCCCTCCCAGTCCCTCCCAGGACCATCCCAGTAGGATCTCAGTGACACCCCAGATGGTGGCACTCACACCCAGGATGAACCCAGACATGCCCTGGCACTCCCAGGATAAAGCCATTTGCCCCCAGCAGGCTCCCAGTTCCTCCCAGTCACTGACTATGGTTCCAGTTGCTCCCAGGATGATCCCTGGCACTCCCAGTCACTCCCACTATGATCCCAGTCAGTCTCAGTATGATCCCAGTCCCTCCTGGTCTCTCCCAGTATACCTCAGTTGAAGTCAATGTGGTCCCACTCACTCCCAGTTGCTCCCAGTATCTTCCAGCATAATCCCAGTTGCTCACAGCCACTCCCAGTCACTCCCAGTGTGGTCCTAGTTGCTCCCAGTTTTTCTACTGTGATCCCAGTTGCTCCCAGTTGCCCTGAGCAGAGAACCAGTTGCTTCCAGTATGATCCCTGTCTGATCCCAGTCTGATCCCAGTATTATCCCAGTACAATCACAGTTGTCCCCAGCATGGGCCAAGTTGCTCCCAGTTGCCTCCAGCACAGATCCAGTCAATCCAAGTGTGATGCCAGTCTTCCCCCAGCATGGTCCCAGTCAATCCCAGTTGCCCCATTGTAGATCCAGTCACTCCCAGTCACTCCTAGTGTGGTCCCAGTCGCTCCCAGTATGATCCCAGGAACCTCCAGCGTGATCCCACTTGCTCCCAGTATATCCCAGTTGCACCAACATGGTCCCAACTGCCCTCAGAATGCTCCCAGTCATTCCCAGTATGACCCCAGTCACCCTCACTGTGGGCCCAGTTGTCCCCAGCATGGCCAAGCTGCTCCCAGTTGCCTCCAGCACAGATCCAGTCAATCCAAGTATGATCCCAGTCTTCCCCCAGCATGGTCCCAGCCAATCCCAGTTGCACCACTGTAGATCCAGTCACTCCCAGTTGCTCCCAGTTGCCCCCCACATGGTCCAGCTCACTCCCAGTGTGCTCCCAGTCCCCCCCACGATGGTTGCAGACTCTCCCAGTAAATCCCAGTAACCCTCAGCATGCTCACAGTCATACCCAGTTACTTCCACTTGCCCCAGGATGCTTCCAGTTCCCATCAGGACAATCCCAGTCACTCCCAGTCACTCCCAGTCTATGCCAGTTTCCTCCAGCATGCACCCTGTCATTCCCAGTCACTCTCAGTTCCACCATACTTCCAGCATGGCCCCACTGGTTCCCAGTTCCCCCCTGAATACTTGCAGTCACTCCCAGTATGATCCCAGTCACTTACAGTCACCCCCAGGATGGTTCCAGTATGGTCCTGGTCACTCCCACTAGGATCCCAGTCACTCCCAGTAGGATCCCAGTTGCCCCCAAGGTGGTCCCAGTTGCTCCCAGTATGATCCCACTGTGAGTCCAGTCACCCTCAGTACAATCCCAGTAACTTGCAGACACTTCCAGTACGAATCCAGTTTGTTCCCAGTCACTCCCAGTATGACCCCAGTCACACTCACTGTGTCCCCAATTTCTCCTAGCATGGGCCAAGCTCTCCAACTGTGATCCCAGTATGATCCCAGTACTCCCCAGCATGGTCCCAGTTGCTCCCAGTTTCTCCCAGTGTGATCCCAGTTGCTCTAAGTTGTCTCTAGGATTGACCCAGTCTCTCCCTTTAAGATCCCAGTCTGATCCCAGTATGAGCCCAGCAGGGGCCCAGCTGCTCCCAGGATGATCCCAGTTGCCCCCAGCGTGGTTCCAGTTGCTCCCATTCACCCCTCCTATGGTTCCACTCACTCCCAAACATTCCCAGTATATCCCAGTTGCCCCCAACCTGCTCCCAGTTGCTCCCAGTATGATCCCAGTTGCCCCAGTTCTGGTCCCGCTGGCTCCAGTCCAGGTCTCGGTGTATCCCGGTGTCCCCCCTGTCCCCCCACCCCGCTCTCACCCCCTTTTCTCTCCCCACAGAGCTCCTGAGCCGCCGGCGGCCGCAGCCCCTCCCCGTGGCCTCGGGCCCAGCCGGGACCCCCCAGTCCATCCCCACCTGCACTTTGGGGGGGTCGTGTGTTCCCCCCGGCCCTGCTTTTGTTCACACCCCAGTTGGCTGCTCCCAGTGCTCCCAGTAAAGCTTCCCAGTTCTCTGCAGTCCCGGTTTTTGGGGGGGCAGTGAGGGGGCTCTGAAAATCCCAGGAATGGGGGGGTTTGGGCACTTCCAGACCCACAAAATCCTTTGAACAGGGCTTTTGGGGACATTCAGACCCCAAAAATCTTGGGAACATGGGGGCTCTCCTAGATCCCAGAAGTTACAGGAACATCGTGGTTGGGGCACTCCCTGACCCCAAAATATTGGAAGAGAGGGGCTTGGACACTCCTAGACCATGAAACGCATGGGAATAGGGGGTTGGGGCACTCCCAGACCCTAAAAATCCCCGAGAAAGTTGGTTTGGGCACATCCAGAGCCCAAAATATTGGAAAAGAGGGGACTGGACACTCCCAGACCCTAAAAATCCCAGGCAGAGTGGGATTTGGGAAGCGTCACACCCCCAGAATCCCAGGAACTGGAGGTTTTTGGGCACTCGGGGCCACCCAGAACCTCATCCCCACGTATCCAGGCCAACCCAAACGCCAACCCCAGGAATCCGGGAACTCCCAGAACCCACCTTGGACCCCCCAAAACCCGGGCAGGGTCAGCAGCAGCAGCCAATGGGAGCGAGCGCTGTTGGTGCGTCATCAGCTGCCGGGCAGACCCGTCCGGAACGGAGCCCTCCCCGAGCTCAGCCAGTCAGAGAACGCCCTCAACTCATTTTGGGGACCCGTGGGAGCTCCGGGAGCCCTGGCTGGGCATTTTTGGTGGGCCCTGAGCTCCCCCCTCCCCCGCAGCCCACGGACCCCCCGAACCCCCCAGCCCCGGGGCTGCCGCGGGGGCCCCCAACGGCCCTCAGCCAATCCCAAAGCGCCCACGCCGCCCGCGCCCAATCCCAGCGCGCCGCGCTGATGACTCATCAGTCGCCGGGAAGACGCCTCGAAAAAAGGGCCCCAACTGCGCCCTCAGCCAAGCCCAGCGCGCCCCAAACCCCCCAAAACGGCGCCGCCCGGCTGGTTTTGGGCTGTCAGCAGCTGTCCGGCGCTGGGCATGGAGCGTGTGCGGGGAGCTGGGGCCGTGCTGGCGGTGCTGGTGGTGCTGGGACCCCCCTGGCTGCGGGCGAGGAGCTGTCGGGTGAGCGGGGGGGTGAGAAAGGGGGGCAAGAGGGGAGAAAAGCGGGGGTGGGAGCCCCAAAAGTGAGTGTGAGGGGGGTCAGAAGGCCCGGAGTGAGTGGGAGGGGTGTGGGAGCCCCAAAGTGAAGGCGGGGGGATCTGGGGATTGTGGGGCCGGTGGGAAAGGGGTGGAAGAGGGGGGCAAAGGGGTGTGGGAGAGCAGGCAGAGGGGTGCCCTGGGGGTCCCTGGGTGTCCATCGAGCCCTGGAGCGGTTCTCTGGGGTTCTGGGGGGGTCGGATCCACAGTGGGGGGGTCCCCAATCCCCCTGTCCGTCCCCAGGGGGCTGATGGGGGGGTTCTCCCCCAGCCAAGAGCCGGTGCTGGGGCGTCCATGGGGTAGAGGGGGTGAGAAAGGGGGGTCCGGGGTGGCCCCCTGAGCTCCCACCCTGCTGTGGGGGGCTGGAGGAAGATGGTGGGAGGACGGGGCACGCCCTGACCCGTGTCCTGCACACACAGGGGTGTTCCTGCACATGGGAAAGGAGGAGTGCCACTTCATCAACGGCACCGAGCGGGTGAGGTTTTTCGAGAAGCTCATCTACAACCGGGAGCAGCAAGCGCACTTCGACAGCGATGTGGGGGTCTTTGTGGGGGACACCCCGTTTGGGGAGATCCAGGCCAGGTACTGGAACAGCCAACTGGAATGGCTGGAGTACAAACGGTCTATGGTGGACAGGTACTGCCGGCACAACTACGAGGGGATCACCCCGTTCAGCGAGGAGAGGAGAGGTGACTGTGCGGCAGAGTGGGTCCCCTCGGCCCCTGCCCCGGGAATGACCCTGGAGCCCCTCAGACCCTCTCTGGGAATCACCCTAGACCCCTCAGCCCTCCCTCGTGGCCTTTTGCCCCCTCCCAGTTCCTTCCAGTCCATCCCAGTCTCTCCCAGTGCCCCCCCGCGTCTCCACCCCGCTGGGGCCACCGAGCTCACGCCCCTCAGCCAATCCCAGCGCGACTCTGATGACGCTCCAGTTGCCAGGCAGACACAAAGCAAAGAGTTCCCTCACCAGGACTCAGCCTCCCAGTCCCGCTCGCTTCCTTCCCAGTCCAGACCAGTCACTCCCAGTCCATCCCAGTCAATCCGAGTCCCTCTCACTCCACTCCCAGACCCTCTCGATCCATTCCCAGACCCTCTCACTCCATTCCCAGTCGTTCTCACTTCACTCCCACATCTCCCAACACTCTCCCCAGTGCCCCCACAAGCCCAGCCCCTTCTCCCCCAGTCTATTCCCAGTCCCTCCCACTGCCATCCCAGTCCCTCCCACTGCCATCCCAGTCCCTCCCAGTGCCCTCCAAGGCCTCTGCCTTCCCTCCCAGTGCCCCCCAGCTGAGCCCAGTGTCTCCCCCATCCCTCCCAGTGCCCCCCAGCGTGTCCATCTCGCTGGTGCCGTCGAGCTCCCAGCCCGGCCCCGGCCGCCTGCTCTGCTCCGTGATGGATTTCTACCCTGCGCCGGTGCAGGTGAGGTGGTTCCAGGATGGGCAGGAGCTGCCGGAGCACGTGGTGGCCACCGACGTGGTCCCCAACGGGGACTGGAGCTACCAGGTGCTGGTGCTGCTGGAAATCCCCCCCCGGCGCGGGGTCACCTACAGCTGCCAGGTGGAGCACGTCAGCCTGGAGCACCCCCTCAGCCGGCACTGGGGTACGGCCCGGCCCCCCCAGCACCGGGGGGGCAACTGGGGGCGACTGGGAGGGAGTTTGGGGGGTGCTGGGGGTGATGGGAGGGGGGTTGGAGGGTCCTAAAGGGTCTGAGAGGGGCTGGGTGGGATCCCTGCAGGGGCTGGGAAGGGACTGGCAGGAGGTTGGAGGGACCCCCAGGTGGGCTGGGGGAGAGCGGGCCGGGCTCTGTGGGGTGCCGGGGGGTGCGTGGGAGGAGGTTTTGGGGGTGCTGACCCCCCTGGCTCCCCCCAGAGATGCCACCGGACACCGTCCGCAGCAAGATCCTGGTGGGGGTCGGGGGCTTCGTCTTGGGCTTGGTCTTCCTGGCGCTGGGGCTCGGCTTCTACCTGCGGGAGAAGGTAAAGGGGGGTCCCTAAATAGGGGTCGTGTCCCCCCCCTTGCTCTCCCACAGCCTCTGGGCCCCCCCTGTCCCCCCAGCCCGCTCTCACCCCCTTTTCTCTCCCCACAGAGCTCCTGAGCCGCCGGCGGCCGCAGCCCCTCCCCGTGGCCTCGGGCCCAGCCGGGACCTCCCAATTTTGCCCCGCCCGCACTTTTGGGGGTCGTGTGTCCCCCCCAGCCCTCTCAGAGAGAATTAAATAAAGGAGCGTTTGCACTGCCTCTTTCTGCAGACCCCGATTCTCCTTTCTTCAGCCGACTCACCTGATCAGGGTAAGATTTCTTTTTCCCCACGCCCATGACTTTGTTCCGTAGCGCCGGGGTCACGCTACCTGTAAACGGCTGCTTCTCCCACGTCCTTCTGTTCGCCTTACGTCCCTCAGAACTCGACAAAGAGGAAGTCCCGTCCTGTTTCGGGCACCAGTTATTGATGGGGAGGCACGAACATAAGCTCACAGACCCCTAGGATCGGCAATATGTCAATTTATTATTTAAATCAGTTAACTTTTATACAGTTTAGTTTGTTTAGGGCACATGCTCACAATAAGATGATTGGATAGCTCAGTCTGTGCACGTGTCTCATGTCCCCAGTTCACTGGACCTGATGTTCTGTCCACGCGATCTGAAATCATCCTTGGCATAGAAACCTCTTTCTAATTAATCTGCTTTTAGGGTTTTACTAAATTTGCAGGTGTTTCATTATCTTCAGTTTCTCAAGGTTTTCTTTCTATAAACATATCATATTCTCAAACCTTATAATTAGACACACAGCTAACAAGTATAAGCATCACATATTTTCACACAGTCTATAAGTAGAAACAATACACACTTGACACTTCCATGGCAAGCAAGGCCTACAGAGTGCAGGAAAAACTGTTCACAGAAATCTCTGTGTCCGGCAACACTAAACTCCTGCTCCCAGAGGAGCCTGGGGGCAGCTGGATCCAATCTGAGCCTTGCATTGTGCCAATGGTTTGAATTTAAGGAATTATAGAGATGGGATTGAACCAGTTTTGTCCCATAGGTTTTAATGATGGAAAAGCAGTTATATTTATATCAATTAACTACTTATTCTTAAAAATGATCAGACAAAAGGACTAAACCAGAATTATTTACTACACAACATACACACTAAAACTACCAGTAGTGCAGGATAAGGTAGGACAGGGCACTACACTAAAGCAATTGTTGAAGCAATTCTACTAAAGGTGGCAAACAAGCAAGAATTTTTAATTAGAGATGGATGGAACTGCCCCAGACCAGCGCTCGTGGGGAGATCTCTGCTCTCAACCTCCAGCAGTGACCTTGGGGGGTCCCCAGCCAAGGCAGGAATCTCCACACACCCCTCCAAAAAGGGTTCTGTTGGAAGAACCTGCCCCTGGGAAAGGGGACTGGCCCTTTCTGGTAGAAACCCATGGACTGACAGTCCTTGGACTCCCGGGGTTCCCTCACCATCAGGGGCTTCATTTGGGGTGAAACCAGTCTGGGGTCCAACATCTCCTGCCTTGGCCTGGCCCCCTCTCAGCTCAGCACTGACCCCTTTGCAAATGGGGCATTGTCTTGGTGCCATTGCAGGGGGATGTCCTGCCCCAGTGTCCCAGTGTTCCTTTAATTCCCAGAGGCCCTGCAGTGTCCCAGTGGCCCCTTGATTCCATGACCTTCAGAAACACCTCAGGGTTCCTTTGGTTCCATGAGGCCCCCATGTCCCAAAGGCCCCTGGATTCCAGGAATTCCGCAGTGTCACAAGGTTCCTTTTTTTCCATAGGGCCCTGCAGTGTCCCAGTTGTGCCTTGATTCCAGGAGTATCCAAATTCTCCCGGGGTTCCTTTGGTCTCAGGAGGTCCCGCAGTGTCCCAGCGGCCCCTTCATTCCAGGCAGGCCCAGGGAGACGAAGCCAAAGACGGAGCCCCGACCCCGTCAGCATCTTGGGGGGCGGGGGGGCAGGACCTGGGAAACGGCTGGGAAGGGACTGGGATGGACTGGGATGGACTGGGATGGATTGGGATGGATTGGGACTGACTGGGATGGACTGGGACGGACTGGGATGGATTGGGACTGACTTTGATGGCCTGGGATGGACTGGGATGGACTGGGATGGATTGGGACTGACTGGGATGGACTGGGATGGACTGGGACAGACTGGGATGGACCGGGACACCAGGATACACTGGGACCAGGACTGGGACCCAGCAGGACCCCCCGGGAGCAGGATCTGAGCACACGGGGACCCTCCAGGACCAGAACTGGGGCAACAGGGATCAGACTGGGAGCAACTGGGACCACACTGAGGGCTACTGGGAGCAACTGGAGGCCACATAGGATATAGTGGGAGTGCCTTGGAGTCACTGGGATCATACTGCTGGAAACTGAAATGATACTGGGGCAACTGGGAGTGACTGGGAAGGACTAGGAGCATGCTGAGGGCTCTACTGGGATATACGGGGAGTGTCTGCAACCATGGTGGGGGTGACTGGGACCATACTGGGAGTGACTGGGACTACGTGAAGGGGAATTAGGACCAGGTTGGGGGCAACTGGAAGGAACTGTGAGTGACTGGATCTACAATAGAAGCAACTGGCATTGACTGGGACTGTCAGGAGGGAGGACTGGGATCATACTTGGAGTGACTGGAACTGTGCTAGGGGCAACTGGGAGCAACTGGGACCATGATGGGGACAACTGGGATCATCCTGGGATCACGGTGGGAGAAGCTTGGCCCATGCTGGGAGCAACTGAGACCACACTGAGGGTGACTGGGGTCATCCTGGGATCATACCAGGAGTGAGTGGGATCATGCAGGAGGTGATTGGGATCATACTGGGAGCAAGTGGGAGTGCACTGGGGATGACTGGAAGTGGCTGTGAGCAGCTGGGATCATGCTGGAAGCTTCTGGGGGCAACTGGGAATGAGTGGGACCACATGGAGGAAACTGGGAGCAACTGGGAGAGACCAGGAGTGACTGGGATCATCCTGGGACTGACTGGGCGCTGAATGCGAAAAATCGGTCCGAGAAACTGCTCAGAGACTTTTTTATCTTTAAGCAGCAAGGTATTTGTTTATTCAACGTTGGGAGCAAGCCAGCTGGCGCTGGACAAACTTGCTCCAAGGCTTCACACAAAATCAGCATTTTTATCCAATCTTCAGCTGGGATTAAATGCATATTCAAGTGATTACAACATCTATCGATGCATATTAATAACAGGCGGAGTAGAGGTGGAGCTCAGGCGGGGCTTGGGGCGGTGTTTCTCTTGGCCCTCAGTCCTGAGGGTACTTCCACTCTTCCTCCATGGCTCTGGGGGCTTCAACTCATCTTCCTCAGCTTGACCTTCCTTCTCTTCCATTCTTCTTGACCCGCTCACTGAAGCTTGGAAAAAGCCCTGGCTCCCGGCCTATTCCTCCTATTCCAATGTCTCCCTGATCCTGCTGTCTCTCTAATTTATCCCCTCGAGGCCTAGGACATGTTCCTGCACTATTCTCTGAAGCTTTGCTCCAGTCAGTAGAACAGAACGAGCACAGATGGTCTTGGATGTTGGTAGCTTGTTAGCAGGCCCCAATTTCTGAGTTAACTCTTTTGGGCCTGGCCTCCTGTTTCCCCAGGGACACAGCCCGGGCCTGGCTGTTCCCATTCCCATTCCACGGGTTTGCATTCCTGTTCCAGGTGTTCCCATCCCGTTCTAGTTGTTCCCATCCCATTCCTATTGTCCCCATTCCCGGTGTCCCCATTCCCATTCCAGGAGTTCCCATTCCCATTCCATGTGTTCCAATTCCCTTTCCAGGTGTTCCATCCCATTCTAGGTGTCTCCATTCCCATTCCTATTGTCCCTCCTCCCATTCCTGATGTTCCCATCCCACTTCTGTTTTCCCCATTCCCAGTTCTTGGTGTTCCCATTCATATTCCAGGTGTCTCCATTCCCATTCCTATTGTCCCCATTCCCATTCCAGGTGTTCCCATCCCACCTCTGTTTTCCCTATTCCCATTCCAGGTGTCTCCATTCCCATTCCAGGTGTCCCCATTCCAATTCCTGGTGTCCCCAGTCTGCTCCCAATGTTCCCATTCCCATTCCAGGCGTTCCCATTCCAATCCCAGGTGATCCCATTCCCATTCCTGGTGTCCCCAACCTGCTCCCGATGTTCCCATTCCCATTCCCAATGTTCCCATTTCCATTCCAGGTGTTCCCATTCCCATTCCAGGTGTTTCCATTCCCATTCCAGGTGTTCCTATTCCCATTCCAGGTGTTCCCACTCCAGGTGTTTCCATTCCAGTTCCAGGTGTCCCCATTCCCATTCCTGGTGCCCCCATTCCCATTCCAGGTGTCTCCATTCCAATTCCTGGTGTTCCCATTCCCATTCCTCGTGTCCCCATTTCCATTCCAGTTGTTCCCATTCCCATTACTGGTGTTCCCATTCCAGGTGTCTCCATTCCAATTCCAGGTGTCCCCATTTCCATTCCAGGTGTTCCTATTCCCATTCCAGGTGTTCCCACTCCAGGTGTTTCCATTCCAGTTCCAGGTGTCCCCATTACCATTCCTGGTGTTCCCATTTCCATTCCAGGTGTTCCCATTCCAGGTGTCTCCATTCCAATTCCAGGTGTCCCCATTTCCATTCCTGGTGTTCCCATTTCCAATCCAGGTGTTCCCATTCCCATTCCAGGTGTTTCCATTCCCATTCCTGGTGTCCCCATTCCCATTCCAGATGTTCCTAATCCCATTCCAGGTGTTCCCATTCCAGGTGTCTCCATTCCAATTCCAGGTGTTCCGATTCCTGGTGTCCCCATTTCCATTCCAGGTGTTCCCATTCCCATTCCAGGTGTTCCTTCCCCATTCCACGTGTCCCCATTCCCATTCCTGCTGCCGCCATTCCCATTCCTAGTGTCCCCAGTTTGCTCCCCATGTCCCCATTCCCATTCCAGGTGTTCCCATTTCCATTCCTGGTGGTCCCATCCCATTGCTGTTGTCCCCATCCCATTCCTGATGTCTCCATTCCCATTCCAGGCATTCTCATTCCCATTCCAGCTGTTCCATCCCATTCTATGTGTCACCGCTGTCATTTCCCCTGCTGGTTTACCTTTAAACCAGCACACCAGGGCTGTGCCCAACGGGGGTCCCTGTGGATCATCCAACGCGGGTCCTCCCATGGCTGATGGAGTTGGAGCAGCGGCCGAAGCTCTTCCCGCAGTCGGGGCACTCGGGGCTTCTCTTACCGGTGGGTCCGTTGGTGGGAGGTCAAGGCAGAGCTGTCCCTGAAGCTCTTCCCACACTCCCCACACTTGTGAGGCCTCTCCCTGATGTGGATGTGATGGTGGGTGTAGAGGGTGGAGCTGTCCCACATTCCCTACACGTGTAGGGCTGTTCCCCAGTGTGGATGTGCTGGTGGTTGAGCAGCTCAGTGCTTGTGCAGAAGCTCTTCCCACATTCCAAGCACTTGTAGGGCCATTCCCTGGTGTGGATGCAACGGTGTTTGCAAAAGCTGGAGCTGTCCCTGAAGCTCTTCCCACACTCCGCACACGTGTAGGGCCGTTCCCACTGTGGATCATCTGGTGTTGGAGCAGGTGGGAGCTCCGTTTGAAGCTCTTCCCACATTCCCGACACGTGTAGGGCCGTTCCCCACTGTGGATCCTCTGGTGTCGGAGCAGGGCTGAGCTCTGATTGAAGTTCATCCCACATTCCTCACACATGTAGGGCCTTTCCCCACTGTGGATCCTCTGGTGTCGGAGCAGGTGGAAGAGGAGAGTGAAGCTCTTCCCACATTCCTCACACATGTAGGGCCTTTCCCCACTGTGGATAATCTGGTGTCCGAGCAGGTGGGAGCTCTGTTTGAAGCTCTTCCCACACTCCCCACACGTGTAGGGCCGTTCCCCACTGTGGATCATCTGGTGGCTGAGGAGGTGGGAGCTCAGTTTAAAGCTCTTCCCACACTCCCCACACGTGTAGGGCCGTTCCCCACTGTGGATGCGACGGTGGTTGTGGAGGGTAGAGCTGTGCCTGAACCTCTTCCCACACTCCCCACACGTGTAGGGCCGTTCTCCACTGTGGATGTGCTGGTGGCTGAGGAGGTGGGTGCTCCTCCTGAAGCTCTTCCCACATTCCAAGCACCTGAAGGGTTTCTCCCTGCTGGGAGGCTGCTCAGGGACCACCAGCTCGCAGCTCCGCCTCAAGCTCCGGCCGCCTTCCCGGCACACGCTGGCTCTTTCCTCCTCACAGCCCCCTGGGCTGGCTTTGGAGCCCCTCCTGCGGGGGCATCTCCGGCCTTTTTCCTCCCCGCTGCCTTCCTGCGCCGGGGAGCCCTTCAAAACGGCCTCTCCCACCAGGCTCTGCCGGGGGGATTTGTCCTCCGCGCTCTCCGGCCTCACCTCGGGGCCTGGGGCAGGAACCAACAAGGACACGCAGGGGATTTGCCTCCGGCCCACAGGGAAGCCCAAGGACATCCCCCCAACTCCGGCCCCGGCAGGACGGCCACAAAAGACAAAAGACCCACCCAAAGGGGCACTGACTTCCTCCTCACCTGCCTGGGGGGCCCAAGGCATCTTCCTCTTCCTCGCAGCCTCCTCCTCCATCCGCCCAAGTTTTGGGAAGCAGAAATCCTGATGGGGGGGGAAAACAAGGGGTGAGTGCGTTGCCTTGGAGGTTCCTCCTGCCCAAGTCCAGCTCTAGGACTCACTGGGCATCTTGTGTCCATAGAAATCTCCAAAACAACAAGATTTAGACCAGAAAAACAGTAAACACAGAGATTTGGGAAAAAAAAACAAACAACAAAGTCCCCCCAAATTTGCAAAAGATCAAGGGACAGCAAAAAAATACTCCAAAATATGAACATTCAGCCCAAAAAACCCCTCCCAGAAGTTCCCCCGCTCTGGTCTCTGCACATTTACCTTCTGGGTTCTCCCCTCTCTGGGCTGCTGGGGGTCCCGCTTAGGGGTGCCGGGGCTTTTGGGGGTCTCAGGGGTCCCTTCTCCCCTCACTCTCTGCTTCAGGGGGCCAGGTTCCCAGACATTCCCCCTCTCTGCCTTCTCCACTTTCTTGGCCCGGGGATCCAAGGGGTCCCCACTGCCCAGGCTCCCCCTTCTCCGGGACCCCCCTTGCAGCCTCCCGGGGCTCCTCCCTCTCCCTGCTCCCCCCTCCAGCCTGCCGGGGGTCCCCCAGCTCCGCCATCGCCCCGCTCCGCTCTCCACACTCCGGGGCTCCCGCCCTTCCTGCCCCCACCCCCGGCTCTCCCGAGGGCTCCCCAAACCCGCTGCCTCGGCTCCCTCCGGCTCCCCCGGACCAGCCCCCCCCGCCCACACCGGCCTCACAATGGAGCCGCCGGGGCCTCACCCACCAACACCAACCCCCAACAAGGGGGGGACCCGCAGCCCCCCGACCACCCACGGGGCTCTGCCCACAACCCACCCCGACACCGCCCCAAAACACCCCCCGGGGACCCCCAGCAGCCCCCCGGCACACAGCCCCGCACAAGGGCCGCCTGTGCCCGAGCCAACAAAACGCCCCCACAGCCGGGGGGACACCAGAGGCTGCCCCGGGGCAACGAGAGCAGGGAGCGGATCGGGCCCCGCACACGTGGCCGGGCTCTTGGCTCAGCCGGCCGGGATCGGCAACCAACAGCACGGCCCCGACCGCCGGCTCGGCACAGCGAGCCCGGGGGTGTCCCCTCTCCAGGGCCCCCCTCTCCACAGATCAACGCATGGGGACACCAAGGGACCCCCAAGGGAACCCCTTGCCCGCTCTCCCACCTCCCCTTAGCCCCCCTCGCCCACCCCTTGCCCACCGGCCCCCCAAACCCCGGCTCCCCCCAGCTCCCTTTGGGGCTCACCCACCGCCCCCCGCGCTCCCTTTGGGGGTCCTACCCCCCGTTTCCCTCCTTTCCCCCCTTTCCCATCGGCTCGTCCCCCTCCCCCGCTCACCCCAGAGCTCCGCCCGCGGCCCCAGCGATGCAGCAGGAGAAGGAGGGGCGGCAGGAAGGGCAGGGAGAAAGGCGGAGCGGGAACGGGAACAGGATCGTCCCCCCCGCCCCATCTCGCGGGGAATCGGGAAGGGGGAGCTTGTCCCAAATATCTTGGTGGGGGTTTTGGTGTTTGTTTCTTTTTTGGAAGGGGGGGGTGTAGGGGGAGAATGTTTGGATCTTACAGGACTCCAAAGCTGAGCCGCAAATGCCCCTTAGGGGGATTTTGGGGGTCCCCGGTGGGTGTTTTGCAGTGGTGGAGGGATGGGTTGGCGGCAGAGCAACGGAAGTTCAACAAGGGGCAGTGCTGGATTCTGCCCCTGGGATGGGCAACCCCAGATGTGGGGACAGAGTGGGAATGAGAGGCTGGAGAGCAGTGCTGGGAAAGGGCCTGGGGGTCCTGGGGGTGCCCACTTGGCCAGGAGTCAGCAGTGCCCTGGCAGCCAGGAGGGACAACCCTGTCCTGGGGGCATCAGGCCCAGCATGGCCGGGCCAGGGAGGGGATTGTCCCGCTCTGCTCTGCCCTGGGGCGGCCTCACCTCAATAGTGGGGCACTCTGGGGGGACACAATGGAAGGAAGAGATTGAGCCAGTCGAGAGTGTCCAAAGGAGGCCCCCAGGATGGGGAAGGCTCTGCAGGGGAAGCCTTAGGAGGAGCAGCTCAGGGCACTTGGGGTGTTCAGCTGCACAAGAGGAGACTGAGGGGAGACCTCATGGCAGTTCCAACTTCCTCAGGAGGGGCAGAGGAGGGGCAGGCCCTGAGCTCTGCTCTGGGGGGACCAGGGACAGCCCCCAGGGAATGGCCTGGAGTTGTGTCAGGGCAGGCTCAGGTTGGATGTTAGAAAGAGGTTCTTCCCCCCCAGGCTGGTTGGCACTGAACAGGCTCCCCAGGGCAGTGGGCACAGCACCAAGGCTGACAGAGCTCCAGCAGAGTTTGGATGATCCTCTGGGGCACAGGCTGTGACTCTTGGGGATGGGCCTGGGCAGGGCTCAGGGTTGGACTTGATGATCCCTGTGGGGTCCCTTCCAACTCGCACATTCTTTCATTCTGGGATTCTGTAACACCCCACCTTTGCCTGCTTTGCTGCTTCTGTGAACCACGAGTTCCTCCCTTCATTGTTTCTTTCCTTTCCTTGGCTGGTTTCTCTCCATTGCAGTTGGTTACACAGATATTTTCTAGGGCACATTCTGGACAACCACTGCTGGTTCAGTTCTGTCTCAGAGCCCGAGATCAGCCTTATGGAGCCAAAGGAACCCTGGGACACTGCGGAACCCCATGGGATCAAGGGACCATCGTGACACTGCGGGACCTCATGGAATTAAAGGAACCCAGAGGCCACTGTGGAGCCTCATGGAACAAAGTTGCCAGTGTGACATGTGGGGCCTCATGGAATCAAAGGAGCCCTGAGACCTTTGGTACCCTCATGGAATCCAGTGGCCTTTGTGACCCTGTGGAACCTCATGGAATCAAAGGGCCACTGTGACACTGCAAAACCTCATGGAACCAAGGGGCCATTCCAGAATCACAGAATCAACGAGGTGGGAAAAGACCTCTGAGATCATGGAGTCCAAGCCATGACCCAACCCCACCCTGTCAACTAGACCATGGCCCTGAGAGCCACATCCAGTCTTTTCTGAAACACCTCCAGGGACGGTGACTCCACCCCCTCCCTGGGCAGCCCATTCCAACACCCAGTCACCCCTTCTGGGAAGAACTTGAGCCTCCTGTCTGACCTAAAGCTCCCCTGGTGCAGCTTTAGGCTGTGCCCTCTTGTCCCACTGCTGGTTGCCTGGGAGAAGAGACCGACCCCCCCGGGTCCCCCCTCCTGTCAGGGAGTTGTAGAGAGTGAGAAGGTCCCCCCTGAGCCTCCTTCTGTCCAGTTTCAGCAAGCCCAGCTCCCTCAGCTGCTCCTCACAGCACTTGTGCTCCAGAGCCTTCAGCAGCCCCAGTGCCCTTCTCCAGACACGCTCCAGCACCTCAACACCTTCCCCAAAGTGAGGGGCCCAGAACTGGGCACAGCACTCGAGGTGTGGCCTCAGCAGGGAGAGCCCAGGGGCAGAATCCCTGCCCTGAAGGCAGCTCCCTGCAATCAGCTCTGCTGCAGCCCTGCAGGGCCCTTCTGCTCCTTGTCCTGCAGCTCCACCATTCCCTGCTCCCTGCAGCCCTGGCTCCCTCAGCCTTCCCCTGCCCAGCCAGACCCCCTTGTCTGGCAGCAAGAGAGCAGCCCTGGGCAGCCCAGGGATTGTCTGGGGCCCAGAGCTGTCTGCCACAGCCTCCAGCATCTCCTGGCTTGCCTGTGCCCAGCCCTGCTGCCCTGCCAGAAGATCCCACCGTGTTCCCACTTGCAATGGAATGGGGGACCTGCTCCCAGGCTTTACAGGCCCTTCTGTCCCTTCATCACCCACCTGATGATTCAACCAAGGCTCTGTGGGATGACTGTCAGTGTTCCTGAATCACGGGATCTGCCCACCCAAAGACATTTTCAGCATCTCTGTCCTGCCTTGAGATCAGCTTCTCCTCCAGCACAGCCCCTCAGGGGCTGCAGAGACCCCCCCGACAGCAAAGGCCTCTCCTACCAGGGCTGCAGAGACCAACCCAGCCTTTCCCTGGCCTGGGGGGAAGCGTTTCCCCTTTCTGTGCTGTCCCATTGCCATCTGCCCCTCCAGCACGTCTCTGCTCCAGCCCAGCACTTGCACACATCGGCTCCGGGCACTCGGTGCTGCTGCTGGGAACGAGATCATTTCCTGATTTGTTTAAATGAATGGTGTTCATTAACTTGTTAGTTAATTGCTTTAGTGAATCATAACCAGAATATTCATCCTAAACACTGGGTTAGTCTTAAGTCACTATTGGCCAGCACTTAGCAAAGTTTGTCATCACCTGCTCTTGTGGGAACAGGCTTGGGAAAATTATTGCAACTCTGAGTTTTGCTAAACTAGCCCTGATCTGCTTCAGTGAACAAAGCCTGGGGAGAGAGGTGGATTGCTGAAACTGGACACAAGGAATGCAGAATTTACAGACCACAAGGACATTGTGCAGGAACTAGAAGATAAAGAAGAGGTTAACAAAGACCATACAATAGGTGTTGGAAACTCCCTGCCTGGGAAAAGGATAATAAAAAGCCTGAAAAATGGGGACTAATTAGGGTGAGAAGTGAGAGTCAATAACCAATAGAGGAGAGAATACTAAATACTGAAGAGGATGATGTAATTTAGAACTGATGCCCTTTAAATTCTTTCTTTGTTAAACACATATAAATAAGTGAAAAGGCTGGGGGGGCAGGGAGGGCTGGAGTTATCCCCAATACACCCCCGGGCCAGAAGAAAGTGGTGCCTGACTCACTGATACAAAAGGACAGAGTTGGAGGGTTTCATTTGTCCCACTTGTGGCTGCAGCAGGAAGAGCAAAGTCTTCTCCTCTGGAAATGTTTCTTCCCTCAGGGTGTCTGGTGCACATTCCAGTGGGCACACAAGGGAATGCTGGGCTGGAATGGGTTTGTTTCCAGGTGACCTGCACAGTATCCCCTGGCACAGGGGTGGCCACGAGGCAGGGACCAAAGGGCAGGGAGGCCCTGCCCCGTGGCCAGAGCACAGGAGACACCGACTCTGAGCTCATCAGCAGCAGAGTAAAGACTTCATCCCAAAATTCTCACTGCTCCCTCCAGTAATGCAGGAAAGCCATTGTTGGAAATGGGGGGCTCTTTTGGATTAGTTTCCTAAAAGACTTTAAGCTTCAAATCCTCTTTAAAAGTGGTCAGGAACAAGGGTCTCAGCCTTTTTGGGGCTGTGACAGACCAAGAGAACACAAAGGATTGAGGAAACACCCATTTTGCAGGACAGAGATGATGCCCAAAGCTCAGAGGTGGGCTCCTGAAAGTTGGTGCCATTAACTGTCCTTGGGAAGGAAAGCCCCCAGCCCCAGTGTTTCAGGGGCAGGTGACAGGGTGCCCAGGGCAGGCAAAGGCCAGCAACAGGTTCCTGTGCTGGCCCCTTTTGGGTGGGAGCAATCCCTGACAGAGTCAGGTTGGCAGGTGGCATCCAAGGTTTGGAGGTGGCTCCCGGGGGGGATGACAGTCCCTTCCCTTGGGAAGGACAGCACCCAGCCCCAGTGCTGGGGGGCAGAGGAAAGGTTTCCCAGGGCAGGCAAAGGCCAGCAGCAGCTTTCTGTCCTGGCCCTTTTGGCATGGCAGCAATCCCCAGACATATCCAATTTGGGAAGTGCTATCCAAATTTTGGAGCTGGGCTCCTGGAAATGATGGCAGTCCATGTTTTTTCCAAGGACAGCATTTGGCCCCCATGCTGGCAGTGCAAGTGACTGAGTGCTGAGGGTGTTGCCAAATGCTCTGACATTGTTGGGATCAATCAAACCCTCTAACACCGTGGGTTTAGTGTGACAAAGCAAGGCATTACTTTCTTTGCTGGCTGTGTATGTGGTCAACAACAATGCTGCCTTCACACAGACAGCAGTACATCACTTTTGCACCCATTTACGCTTTTTTGACAAAGAAATAATGTTCATCGGTTCCAAATGCCATCATTTCATTGTTCCATTTCATTAATCAGTATTTTAGCCACTCTTGCTCAGTACTCTCTTGTTGCTTATGCTAATTCGTTCACACTTTCAGTCTTTTTAGCATCTTTTTCCTCCAGTGGGCATTTTCCCCCACAAATGCTGAACCTTTGTTCATCTTCCTCCTTACCTGCTGCTTTCTGCAGAAGGCCCTTGTTTCCAGATATCAGGTTCAAGAACACATCTTTCTCTCCCAGGCTTTGTTCACTGAAGCTTATCAAGGGTAACTCTCACAAAGCTGACAGTTCTAGTGCTTTTCCCAAGCTGTGTTCTCTCCAAAGCAGCTTGTGAGAAATTTTTGCTGTGTGCTGGCTAAAGGTGATTTATGGCCTAACACCCCCTCTGTGATTAATGGAAACAACGAATCCAAAGGCAAAGTGGGCCCACTGAAAGATTAGGAAAGGTCTCTAATGTCCAGGAAGGGCCCCGTGCTGCCACCAGACTCTTGGCTGTGGCTCCTCGGGGCGAGTCTGTGATTCCCCCCGAAACTGGGGCTAAAAGGTTCCCCTTTGCAATGGTGCCCGTCTGTGCCTGGTGCATTGGGAGAGGCCTGTGCCGAGGGCAGAGCTGGAGAGCCCCTGTGCTGCTCCAGGCCTGCAGAGCTGCCTCTCTGCCTGCAGCCCTTGCCAGCTGGGAGCGGGCAGGCCTGCGGGCTCCCTGCCTGCTCTCCAGCCTCTCCCGGGCCTCGGGCGCTCCAGCCCCGGCCCACTGGGGCTCCGCTGGCCTCGCTCCGTGGGGCCCGTGTCTCCTGCCCCTGGGCAGCCCCAGCCCACCCCGCTGGGCCATGGGCTGGCTTTGCCCACAGCCGGGAGCTTGGAGAGCCTGGGGGGAAAGCTTCTGCCAGGGGGGTCCTTCCCAGGCCTCCCGTCAAACCAGGCGGGGTCTCTCCTGAGAGCAGGAATTCTCCCTTGCTCGGCAATTTTCCACGGGCCTTTGCAGTGGAAGTTTCTGGCAGGGGAGTTACAAAATCGGGAAGTTTCTGAATGCTTTTCAGTTGGGGTAGTTGTCACATGAGTGTCCAGGTTTTGGAGAAGAGATGCTGAACAAGGGTCCTCTGTATCCAACTGTAAATACTCTGCTCAACAGACAAGGTCAGTACAGTTCAAACTCCAAACAAGCACCAGAGACCACCAAGAGGCCACCAGAAGACCCCCAGTGACCAAATGAGGACTTTGGAAGGACTTCAGAAGGACCTCTCTGAGCTAATTCCCATGGGTGTGATCTTTCTGAGGGAAGGAGTGAATATGTAAGACATTTGCTGGATGTGTAAAATTGTGAGTAAATCTCAGCTGCCCTGGGGGAGAACGGGGCACACTCGTGGTTGGGGGGAAGATCCTCCCATGGGTGAGGGGCTGATAACAAAGAATGGCTGCCCACTATTGCTCCCAAATTGAGCCTTGGGGGTTTCTTTTCTGCCCATTTACTGTCCCACCATGAGGAGACAAGTGACCCTTGCAGCCCTGGGGCCCCATTGCCTCCTTGTCCCAGCTCAGCAGCCTGGGAGGTTGTCACAGGTTTACTTGTTCAAAAAAACCCAGGCAGGGAATCTTTCTTTGCCCTGCATTGCTGTAAGGGGGGGATGTTGAACGGGGGAGGGGAGTTTTTACCTTGGGTGATTGACCCACACAAAAGAACCAACCAGCACATCCACATTCCAGGCTGAAGGCCCTCCAATAGCTGTGGGGGGGGTGAGGAGCTTTTTATTTTACTCTCTCCTCAGAAATGGGAGGCACTACCTGGAGGATGCCACTTGCCCCTGCATGGCCCCAGTTGCTCCCAGTATGATCCCACTAGGAGTCCAGTCACCCCCAATGATCCCAGTAAATTCCAGACACTTCCAGTGGATTCAATGAATCCAGTTTGTTCCCAGTCATCCCCAGTATGGTTGCAGTCCCTCTCCCATACTCCCAGTATTATTGCAGTCACTCCCAGGATGATCCCAGTATGAGCCCAGCAGGGGCCCAGCTGCTCCCAGGATGATCCCAGTTGCCCCCAGTGTGGTTGCTCCAGGATGGATCAGGAATGGGGACCCCTCTGTGCCCCCCCCTTGTGTCCCCCTGTTCTGGGGGAGCTTTGGGGGGACATCTGCACCCCAACATGGCATCCAACACATCCCAAAGTGTGCTGGGACCCCCTTAAACCACCCCACAGCCCCCAAGGAACCCCCAAACCCACTCAGAGCCCACCAAGGACGCCACCTAACCCCTTTTTGGGGGTGACATTTATGAGCTCTGGTGTTACTGGGAGCCCCCCCTGCTGAAGGTGAGAAGCTCTCAGTTGAGAGGGGGTGTTGGGAAGGGGGGGATCGGTGAGTCAGAGGGGATAAAAGGGGTGGTGGGACCCCAAACTGAGTGGGAGGGGAGTGGGAGCCCCCAAAAGTGTAGGGGGAATGAGGATTGGGGGCTGATGGGAAAGGGGAGGGAGAGGTCAGAAGAGTGGGGAAAAGGGGAGGGTGGGACCCCCAAACTGAGCATGAGGGGGCTGGGGATTGGGGGAATGATGTGTAAGGGGTGGAAGAGGGGGGAAAAAGTGGGGGTTGGGACCCCAAAAGTGATCCTGGGCTGCCACGACCCGCGTGGCAAAGGAATGGGGACGCGGCACTGCCAAAAGGGTTCGGGACACAGCAGAGGTCCCGTGAAGCAATGCCGATTTTATTGGGGGGTAACAGTAACTTATATAGGGCAGGTTCAAGGGTGGAGTTTGGACTAGGGAGGAGCATAAGACTGACAGCTCAGGGATGAACGTGATTGGGTAACCGGGCAAGGGGGGGAGGAGTTTTGATGTAACCGGGGAAACGGGCCAATGGCAGCTCTCCCTGCACTCAGCACTTAGTGGCCAATCAGGCGCAGGGGAGCGGGAAAACAGGGGAAAACTGTGAGGGGATGAGGGAGACAATAGGGTGGATAATTTAAAAACAACAACTGGGGTACAGACAACAGTATAACAGTACAATAATAAACCGGGGACAACTGGGGATAACTGGGGATGAACTGTCCAATCCAGGGTGATGTCATATCCAGTATAATAAGGTAAAGTCCAGTGGAGTAATGTCCATTCAGGTGTAGAATCTGGGTTGTAAATTCTGTGCCATGCTTGAAATTGTTCCCACTCAGCTTTATGTTCTCCAGCACAGGGCAGTCTGGGAATTGAGTGGAACCATGGAAAAACCCTTGTCAGAGAGAAAACTGGGTGACCCGAGTGCTGCATGCTTTTAGGAAAGAGATCTGAACATTTCTTGAAGATTGGAGGGGGGTGACTTTTTTATTCTTGACCTTTCCAGTTCTCCATTTGGGGGCAGGATGTCCTCTGGGCCAATGTTTTGTTCCCTTTGCAGTGAGTGCAGCCTCAGAGGGCTGAGCCCTCTCTGGCTGGGCTTGGCCTCTCCTGCAGAGACTCAGGCCTGGCTGGGCTGCCCCAGGCAGACGCTGCAGGAAGAAGAGCTCAGGCCGCCTGGGTCTGGTGTCCCTGGGGCTCAGCCTGTGCCCCATTGCTGGGCAGGGGCTGAGCCCCACCTCTGCCTCGGGGCCTTGGCCAAAGGGCTGCCAAGGAAGAGGCCCAGGAGCCTTGGGGCCTGCCCAGCTTTCCTCCTCCCTGGGGGCTCTCAGTCCTCCCCTGACACCGGGTGGGCCCAAGGCCTTGCTGGCTTCGGGCTCACGGCCCGCCGGCACCATCCCAGCGGCCTGACCCCCCTCCTTCCCCTCTCTCCAGCCTCTCCTGCCTTTTCTGGCAAGGGGCCATCCAAGGCAAACCCCGGTTCTCAGCAATGGCACCTGTGGCACGGCTGCAAGGCTCCAGTGGGCCAGGCAAGAGCAGGAGCACCGAGAGCCTGAGGAGCCAGGAGATGCCCTGGCTGGGCATGGTGCTGCTGCGGGACGAGCTGACACCTCTGCACAGTCTCTGCCCGTCCCTGCCAGCCGACTTCTGCCCAGGCTCTGGGCACGGGGACGCAGCACTGACACTTTTCAGCCCCCGCGCTGTTCCACAGAGGCTGTGATGTCACAAGGCCCTTGCCTGGCAGCCAGGAGATGGGCAAGGCAAGGCAAGGACGGAGCCTCTGAGCCACCAGCACGCTGTCCCCAAAGGCTGGGGTGGCACAGAAGCCCAGAGTCCCTGAGCTTGGCAGAGACTTGTGAGATCAACCGGCGTCCAGCCTACGCCCCATCCCCAGCACGTCAAGCAGAGCACGGCACTCAGTGCCATGGCCAGTCTTTGCTTAAACACCTCCAGGGACGGTGACTCCACCACCTCTCTGGGCAGCCCAAAAAGCTCTGAGGCATCACACCTCTTCTTTTACAGTTCTATCACAACTTTTTATAAGTCAATCATATTATATTATAGAACTCCATTTCTATGTTGGTTATGTACACGTTTTATATATCTTTATATACCTTTTATATACCTTTATATACTTTTTATATACCTTTATATACCTTTTATAAACCTTTTAATGCCTTAATAAAATCCTAGGGATCCCGGGGAACTCCCCGCATCCAGGGACTGAGAGGATCTCCCTGAATAACACTTTCAATGTGCACTGGAATCCTCAGAGTCCTGGAACCCCTGGGGCATCAACAGCTTTGTCCCTCCAAGTGGGTCCCAATTTGTTTCCAATGGTTCAAGAATACAAAATAAACCAAATACGAGTTTCCAAATCCAAATCAACTTATAAGTCCAGAAATCACAAGTAATATCCAAAATACCAGAAAGGATTTCTTCAAGATTCTTTCTTTGCAACCTGATTTACCCATAATACAAAATAAATCAAATACCTGTTTCCAAAACCAAATAAAACAAATACCAGTTCCAGAACCAAATAAACCAATGAGTCCAGACTCCCAAATTAATATCCAAAATCATGGCTGGGCTTTGCAAAGGTAGATGTGGGAAGGGCTCTCCCCACATTTACTGCAAGCACATCGGTGGCTAAAGAGGCCAATACGAGATAGACACGTCCAGTTGCAAAAGGCAGAGCAGAAAGACTCCTTGGATGGGATGGACAGGACACGGTTCTTTCTGCGTTGTCTTTTCTCCTCGATGGTGATCCTGCTGCGTTCTCAAAGGAAGCAGCAGCGTTAGAGATGGGGTGTCTCCAGACCTCCCGACTGGAGGCCAGAGTAGACCAGTGATGGAGATCAATATGGCCAAGGCTGAGATGTTGTTTCAGGCAGTCCTTGTATCTCCTCTTCGGGGCTCCTCTCTTGCGGCAGCCGGTGGCAAGTTCACCACAGAGCACGATCTTAGGGAGGGGGTGGTTGGTCCTTCATCCTGGAGACGTGCCCTGCCCAGCACAGCTGTGTTCTCAGCAACATGGCCTCAATCCTTGTGACTGCTGCCTGTTCTAGAACAGATGGATTCGTCACATCATCTGACCAGTGGATGTTTAGAATTGTACGGAGGTAGCGTTGATGGAAGCGTTCCAGGAGTCGCAGGTGGTGGCTGTAGATGACCCAGGATTCGGACCCATATAAGAGAGTAGACAGCACAATGGCTCTGTAAACACTGATCTTTGTGCTTTTCTTCAGGTGTTTATTTCGCCAAACCCTTTTATGAAGCTTTCCAAAAGCTCTCTATGCCTTTGCTAACCTGTTGTCCATCTCTCTGTCAATCTCACCATCCGAGGAGATGAGGCTCCCTAGGTAATTAAACTGCTGGACTGATTTGAGCTCTGATTGGCCAATGGTGGTGTGGGGATGATGGGGGACTTCCTGAGGTGCAGGTTGATGGAGAACTTCTGTTTTCTTTAAGCTGACTTCCAGCCCAAAGAGCTCAGCAGCATCTGCAAAGCAGGATGTTAAACGCTGCAGAGCTGCTTCTGTGTGAGCGACGAGGGCGGCGTCATCAGCATAAAGCAGCTCCTGGACAAGATGGTTTAAGGTCTTGGTGTGGGCCTTCAGTCGCCTTAGGTTGAAAGGGTTTCCATCAGTACGGTATCGGATGTAGATCCCATCCTGATCATCGAGGTCTGCCGTGGCCCTTTGGAGCATCCTGCTGGAAAAGATTGTGAATAGGGTTGGTGCGAGAACGCAGCCTTGTTTCACACCATTGGTTATTAGAAAGGGCTCAGAAAGTGCATTGCCATATCTGACTTGGCCGTGCTGATCCTCATGGAGTGAGATGATCTCTTTGAGGAACTTGGGGGGCCAACCTAAACGTTCCAAAATCTGCCACAGACCTTTCCTGCTCACAGTATCGAAAGCCTTGGTGAGGTCAACAAAGGTTCCATAGAGACCTTTGTTCTGTTCCCTGTACTTCTCTTGCAGTTGTCTGAGAACAAATCCCATGTCTGTGGGGCTCCTGTTGGCTCTTAAACCACATTGGCTTTCAGGGAGAATTCTTCTGCTATAGCGGGTTTTAGTCTGTTCAAGAGTATTCTTGCCAGGATTTTGCCAGCAATGGGGAGCAGAGTAATACCCCGGTAGTTTGAGCAGTCTGATTGTGCTGGTTTAAAGGTGAACCAGTAGGGGAAATGAACTCAACCCAAAAGAGAGATTTTAAGTCAGAATAACAATTTAATAAAATAATACTATAAGTCTGATTATACAGACAAACAATTGGTTTTAACCCACAAAACCCAAATGTATAATCCAGCACCCTGGGGCATGAACAGAGTGGTGTTTGTTGGGCCCCCTGAGCCCAAAGTAAAGGGAGAGGGGAAAAAAACCCTGTTGGTGAGAGTGGTGGTGCAGTCTGGTCAAGAGTGGTGGTTGCAGTTGAGTCGAGAGTGGTGATCTGCAGTCTGGTTGACAGTGGTGGTCACAGTCTGATTGAAAAGTGGTGGTTGTAGTCTGGTTGGAGGGACATCGCTGACATCACAGGCAGAGCAGTGACATCACAGGGACAGCGGTGACATCATAGAGACATTGGTGACATCACAGAGAGATCGGTGACATCACAGGCACAGTGGTGACATCACAGACACAGCGGTGACATCACAGAGACAGCAGTGACGTCACAGAGAAAGCAGTGACATCACCGACACAACAGTGACATCACAAGGACATTGGTGACATCACAGAGACAGCAGTGACATCACAGGGACAGCAGTGACATCACAGGGACAGCAGTGACATCACAATCACAAGGACAGCGGTGACATCACAGACACAGTGGGGACATCACAGGGACATTGATGACATCACATAGACACCGGTGACATCACAAAGACAGCAGTGACGTCACAGGGACAGCAATGACATCACAGAGAGAGCTATGACATCACAGACACATCGGTGACATCACAGTCACAGCAGTGACATCACAGGGACATTAGTCACATCACAGAGACAGTCATGACATCACAGAGACAGCAGTGACATCACAGAGACAGTAGTGACATCACAGAGAGAACAGTGACATCACAGGGACATCGGTGACATCACAGAGACAGTGGTGACATCACAGAGACAGCGATGACATCACAGGGACAGTGGTGACGTCACAGGGACAACCATGACATCACGGGGACAGCGGTGACATCACAGGCACAGCAGTGACATCACAGGGACAGCAGTGACTGTTACAACCCCCCCCAGGAAAAAGGCGGGGGGTGTAACTCAGGTTTTATCAATAATTCCCTTGGGCTGGATTAAAGTGAAACAACACTGAATAATCGGTGTCTGAAAACATATTGACAGGGTTTATTTTAACAATTTTGTATCAACAGGTATGCCAACATTTTGGGGGCTGTCATATAACAGGACCAACCTTTCGGGGGAGGAGAAAAATGCATGGGGGAGAGAAAGACAGGGTAAGAGTAAGGGAGAGCAAGAAAAAGGAAAAGATGAGAGTGGTAAAAACGTAAATAGTCACCGCCCACTGGATCCAGCCATGTAAAAACCAATGGTCTGGATCCATTAGCTGTCATGGTTTGAGATAGCCCCAAAATCCAATTCCCTAGCTCCATTCCCCCTCCCACATCTCAACCTAATGTGAGATGGGTTTTTCCAGACAAAACACACCAGACTCAAAGTGGGGGAAAGGGAATATATTACAATGACTGTACAAATAAATATAACATCACATTACACACACGATCACAACTATCTCTACCATGACATATGTATTTACAATGATCAGATCTCTTCTCCCCTCCAAATAAAAGTCCAGGAGGGAAAGAAGGACAGATCCCTTTCAGTCTTTGAACAGCAGCATCTTCTGAGGCAGCAGTCTGTCTGTCTTCTCCACATGCAGCAGCTGATAGCTGGTATTCTGCCAGCACTCACGAGGGAGGTATTCAAGCCTCTCTCGGCCCCATCGCCTCCAACCGAGGGGTCTTCCGTGGGCTTCGTAACCCCAGACAAGGTCGTTTCACCACGTCATATCACGAAGACACAGGGGGGTCTTCGTGACGGTCTGGTATCTCCAGGAGACTCAGCTCCTTGCAGGGCCTCTGTGCCCTGTCTCTCAGGCTGCCACCGTGGCAGCAGTGCGAGGGGGGGAAGAGCCAAGGTCAACTCCCCCCGCATTCCTCTGGCCGTCCCAGTCCAGCTCCGGGACGTCTTTTGAGCTTCTCAGCTCCTCTCACTCTCCGGTGCTGCATGTCTAAAACTCTTCTCCAAAATAGGAGTCCATCTCCCTCTTTCCTCAGAGGGATCTCAAAGGAGTTTTGGGGGGCTGGTACAGTCTTACCCCCAGAACTCTGTCTCTCAGGCTGCTGGCTCTCTTTCTCCTGACTCTCCTTCCAGGAGTCCTTTCTCTGGTGCTGCATGTTGCTTCTGCTGCTCCTCCAGTTCAGGTCCTTATCTCCTGTCTAGCTCTCTGCCACCGTTTCTCTGGTGCTTGCCGGCTGCTGCTCTGTGCCCATGGAGAAAACATCTCCCGGCATAACTACAGGCACCTAGCCCAGCTTTATGCTGTTCCAGGTCCCTGCAGCCCCCCAGTCAGGGGCTGGGAGGGCCCCAGAGGGCCCAAGGGGCTCAGAACCCCTTCCTCGTGGCTCACAACATGGCCACCTCTCCTACAACAACAACCAAACTACAACTCATCTCTTCCGGTGAGATTGTGGGATGTTGACATTTTTGCAGGAGTGCCCATTGGACAGAACTCCAAAACTTCCAGGGGTTTCCACCCCTTGGGGTCTACCACTTTTCTTAGCCTCTGGGGAAAACAAAATCCAAACCACGACACAGGTGGTGGGGGGAGGAGAAGGAAAAATCCCCCCCAAACCCCCAAAGTCACCAGTCAATATCCATATCCTTTGCACCTCCCCAAGGCGGGGAGTTGTTTCCATAGGGGGGTGTCCCCCTTTTTGGCGCGGAGTTCATGTGGAGGGCGTGGTAAACTCGGCTCTTCCCGCCTTTTGGGGGCTTGACATCTTCTGCACTGGAGGAGGGGGGATGGGCCCAGCTGCCCATCAGAAAGTCAAAAGCCTGCAGAGGTCTCTTAGAATGCAGAAATCATTAACTGTTCCAGTCTCAGACACTCCCCCAGCGCTCGTGGGGAGATCTCTGCTCTCAACCTCCAGCAGTGACCTTGGGGGGTCCCCAGCCAAGGCAGGAATCTCCACACACCCCCAAGAAGGGTTCTGTTGGAAGAACCTGCCCCTGGGAAAGGGGACTGGCCCTTTCTGGTAGAAACCCATGGACTGACAGTCCTTGGACTCCAGGGCTTCCCTCACCATCAGGGGCTTCATTTGGGGTGAAACCAGTCTGGGGTCCAACATCTCCTGCCTTGGCCTGGCCCCCTCTCAGCTCAGCACTGACCCCTTTGCAAATGGGGCATTGTCTTGGTGCCATTGCAGGGGGATGTCCTGCCCCAGTGTCCCAGTGTTCCTTTAATTCCCAGAGGCCCTGCAGTGTCCCAGTGGCCCCTTGATTCCATGACCTTCAGAAACACCTCAGGGTTCCTTTGGTTCCATGAGGCCCCCATGTCCCAAAGGCCCCTGGATTCCAGGAATTCCGCAGTGTCACAAGGTTCCTTTTTTTCCATAGGGCCCTGCAGTGTCCCAATTGTGCCTTGATTCCAGGAGTATCCAAATTCTCCCGGGGTTCCTTTGGTCTCAGGAGGTCCCGAAGTGTCCCAGCGGCCCCTTCATTCCAGGCAGGCCCAGGGAGACGAAGCCAAAGACGGAGCCCCGACCCCGTCAGCATCTTGGGGGGCGGGGGGGCAGGACCTGGGAAACGGCTGGGAAGGGACTGGGATGGACTGGGATGGACTGGGATGCATTGGGACTGACTGGGAGGGACTGGGACAAACTGGGATGGAGTGGGATGGAGTGGGATGGACTGGGACAGACTGGGATGGACTGGAACACCAGGATACACCGGGACCAGGACTGGGACCCAGCAGGACCCCCCGGGAGCAGGATCTGAGAACACTGGGACCCTCCAGGACCAGAACTGGGGCAACAGGGATCAGACTGGGAGCGACTGGGACCACACTGAGGGCTACTGGGAGCAACTGGAGGCCACATAGGATATAGTGGGAGTGCCTTGGAGTCACTGGGATCATACTGGTGGAAACTGGAATGTTACTGGGGCATCTGAGAGTGACTGGGAAGGACTAGGAGCATGCTGAGGGCTCTACTGGGATATACTGGGAGTGTCTGCAACCATGGTGGGGGTGACTGGGACCATACTGGGAGTGACTGGGACTACGGGAAGGGGAATTAGGACCAGGCTGGGGGCAACTGGAAGGAACTGTGAGTGACTGGATCTACAAGAGAAGCAACTGGGATTGACTGGGACTGTCAGGAGGGAGGACTGGCATCATACTTGGAGTGACTGGATCTGTGCTAGGGGCAACTGGGAGTAACTGGGACCATGATGGGGACAACTGGGATCATCCTGGGATCACGGTGGGAGAAGCTTGGCCCATGCTGGGAGCAACTGAGACCACACTGAGGGTGACTGGGGTCATCCTGGGATCATAGCAGGAGTGAGTGGGATCATGCAGGAGGTGATTGGGATCATACTGGGAGCAACTGGGAGTGCACTGGGGATGACTGGAAGTGGCTGTGAGCAACTGGGATCATGCTGGAAGCTTCTGGGGGCAACTGGGAATGAGTGGGACCACATGGAGGAAACTGGGAGCAACTGGGAGAGACCAGGAGTGACTGGGATCATCCTGGGACTGACTGGGCGCTGAATGCGAAAAATCGGTCCGAGAAACTGCTCAGAGACTTTTTTATCTTTAAGCAGCAAGGGATTTGTTTATTCAACGTTGGGAGCAAGCCAGCTGGCGCTGGACAAACTTGCTCCAAGGCTTCACACAAAATCAGCATTTTTCTACAATCTTCAGCTGGGATTAAATGCATATTCAAGTGATTACAACATCTATCGATGCATATTAATAACAGGCGGAGTAGAGGTGGAGCTCAGGCGGGGCTTGGGGCGGTGTTTCCCTTGGCCCTCAATCCTGAGGGTACTTCCACTCTTCCTCCATGGCTCTGGGGGCTTCAACTCATCTTCCTCAGCTTGACCTTCCTTCTCTTCCATTCTTCTTCACCCGCTCACTGAAGCTTGGAAAAAGCCCTGGCTCCCGGCCTATTCCTCCTATTCCAATGTCTCCCTGATCCTGCTGTCTCTCTAATTTATCCCCTCGAGGCCTAGGACATGTTCCTGCACTATTCTCTGAAGCTTTGCTCCAGTCAGTAGAACAGAACGAGCACAGATGGTCTTGGATGTTGGTAGCTTGTTAGCAGGCCCCAATTTCTTAGTTAACTCTTTTGGGCCTGGCCTCCTGTTTCCCCAGGGACACAGCCCGGGCCCGGCTGTTCCCATTCCCATTCCACGGGTTTGCATTCCTGTTCCAGGTGTTCCCATCCCATTCTAGTTGTTCCCATCCCATTCCAGGTGTCCCCATTCCCATTCCAGGTGTTCCCATTCCCATTCCATGTGTTCCAATTCCCTTTCCAGGTGTTCCATCCCATTGTAGGTGTCTCCATTCCCATTCCTATTGTCCCTCCTCCCATTCCTGGTGTTCCCATCCCACTTCTGTTTTCCCCATTCCCAGTTCTTGGTGTTCCCATTCATATTCCAGGTGTCTCCATTCCCATTCCTATTGTCCCCATTCCCATTCCAGGTGTTCCCATCCCACCTCTGTTTTCCCTATTCCCATTCCAGGTGTCTCCATTCCCATTCCAGATGTTCCCATTCCTGGTGGCCCCAGTCTGCTCCCAATGTTCCCATTCCCATTCCAGGTGTTCCCATTCCAATCCCAGGTGTTCCCATTCCCATTCCAGGTGTCCCAAACCTGCTCCCGATGTTCCCATTCCCATTCCCTGTGTTCCCATTCCCAGCCCAGGTGTCCCCATTCCCATTCCAGGTGTTCCTATTCCCATTCCAGGTGTTCCCATTCCTGGTGTTCCCATTCCAGGTGTCTCCATTCCAATTCCAGGTGTCTCCATTCCAATTCCAGGTGTCTCCATTCCAATTCCAGGTGTTAGCATTCTGATTCCTGGTGTCCCCATTTCCATTCCTGGTGTTCTCATTCCAGGTGTCCCCATTTCCATTCCAGGTGTTCCCATTCCTGGTGTTCCCATTCCAGGTGTTCCCATTCCCATTCCAGGTGTTCCCATTCCTGGTGTCCCCATTTCCATTCCAGGTGTTCCCATTCCCATTCCAGGTGTTCCCAATCCCATTCCAGGTGTCTCCATTCCAATTCCAGATGTTCCCATTTCCATTCCTGGTGTTCCCATTTCCATTCCAGGTGTTCCCATTCCCATTCCAAGTGTTCCTATTCCAGGTGTCTCCATTCCCATTCCAGGTGTTCCTATTCCCATTCCAGAGTTTCCCATCCCATTCCAGGTGTCTCCATTCCCATTCCAGGTGTTTCCATTCCCATTCCTGGTGTCCTCATTTCCATTCCAGGTGTTCCTATTCCCATTCCAGGTGTTCCTATTCCCATTCCAGGTATTCCCATTCCCACTCCTGGTGTCCCCATTCCCATTCCTGCTGCCCCCATTCCCATTCCTAGTGTCCCCAATCTGCTCCCAATGTCCCCATTCCCATTCCACGTGTTCCCATTTCCATTCCTGGTGTTCCCATCCCATTGCTATTGTCCCCATCCTATTCCTGATGTCCCCATTCCCATCCCAGGCATTCTCATTCCCATTCCAGGTGTTCCATCCCATTCTAGGGGTCACCGCTGTCATTTCCCCTGCTGGTTTACCTTTAAACCAGCACACCAGGGCTGTGCCCAACGGGGGTCCCTGTGGATCATCCAACGCGGGTCCTCCCATGGCTGATGGAGTTGGAGCAGCGGCCGAAGCTCTTTCCGCAGTCGGGGCACTCGGGGCTTCTCTTACCGGTGGGTCCGTTGGTGGGAGGTCAAGGCAGAGCTGTCCCTGAAGCTCTTCCCACACTTCCCACACTTGTGAGGCCTCTCCCTGATGTGGATGCCAAGGTGGGTGTAGAGGGTGGAGCTGTCCCACATTCCCTACACGTGTAGGGCTGTTCCCCAGCGTGGATGTGTTGGTGGCTGAGCAGCTTGGTGCTTGTGCTGAAGCTCTTTCCACATTCCAAGCACTCGTAGGGCCATTCCCTGGTGTGGATGCAACGGTGTTTGCAAAGGCTGGAGCTGTCCCTGAAGCTCTTCCCACATTCCGCACACGTGTAGGGCCTTCCCCACTGTGGATCCTCTGGTGTCGGAGCAGGGCGGAGATCTGATTGAAGTTCATCCCACATTCCTCACACATGTAGGGCCTTTCCCCACTGTGGATGTGCTGGTGCTTCAGGAGGTTGGATCTCTTGCTGAAGCTCTTCCCACATTCCAAGCAGCTGAAGTGCTTTTCCCTGCTGGGAGGCTGCTCAGGGACCACCAGCTTGCAGCTCCGCCTCAAGCTCCGTCCGCCTTCCCGGCACACGCTGGCTCTTTCCTCCTCACAGCCCCCTGGGCTGGCTTTGGAGCCCCTCCTGCGGGGGCATCTCCGGCCCTTTTCCTCCTCGCTGCCTTCCTGCGCCGGGGAGCCCTTCAAAACGGTCTCTCCCACCAGGCTCTGCCGGGGGGATTTGTCCTCCGCGCTCTCCGGCCTCACCTCGGGGCCTGGGGCAGGAACCAAAAGGACATGCAGGGGATTTGCCTCCGGCCCACAGGGAAGCCCAAGGACATCCCCCCAACTCTGGCCCCGGCAGGACGGCCACAAAAGACAAAAGACCCACCCAAAGGGGCACTGACTTCCTCCTCACCTGCCTGGGGGGCCCAAGGCATCTTCCTCTTCCTCGCAGCCTCCTTCTCCATCTGCCCAAGCTTTGGGAAGCAGAAATCCTGATGGGGGGGACAACATGGGGTGAGCACATTGCTCTTGGGGTTCCTCCTGCCCAAGTCCAGCTCAAGGACTCACTGGGCATCTTGTGTCCATAAAAACCCCCAAAACAACAACATTCAGCCCAAAAACCCCTACCAAAATTCCCCCTCTCTGCTCTCTGGGGTTAGGGGGGTCCCCCCTTTCTGCCCTGATGGCACTTCTGCCTGCATTGGGGGTCCCCCTTCTCCGGGCTGCCGGGGGTCCCGCGGCTCCGGGGGGTTTCCACTCTCCGGGGTCCTCTTTAGTGTTGCCAGGGGGGTCCCAGGGCTCACTTCTCCCCACTCTGCCTCCCGGGGCCGGCCGGCCCTCCTCTCTCGGCTCCCACCCTCGCAAACCTCTTGGCGCTCTCGGCTCCCACCCCGCCTCAAGGCCCCCCCTCCTCTCCACACTCCAAGGCCTTCCCCCTCTCCGGGACCCCCGCTTAAGGGGCCCGGCGCTCCCTCTCTGCTCCCCCCCTCCAGCATTCCGGGGGTCCCCCAGCTCCGGGATCGCCCCTCTCCGCTCTCCCCACTCCGCAGCTACCGGGGTTCCCCCCCGGCTCTCACGGGGGCCCCCAAACCGCTCTCGCCCCCCCCGCCATTGCCCAGCCACCGCCAGGACCTTTTGGCTGCTCTTCTTTGTGCTCCCGCTCGGCTCCTCCCTTGGCTGGGCCGCCGCTTTTGGCGGGTTTCCTCCTCCGGGATCCACCCCCTGCAGCCCTTCCCCCCCTGGACCAGCCCCTTTGGGCCCTCCTTGGGCCCCCCTTGGGCCCCACTTGCCCAATAAGTCTGATTATACAGACAAGGAATTGGTTTTTATCCACAAAACCCAGATGTATAACCCAGCACCCTGGGGCATGAACAAAGTGGTTTTCCTTGGGCGCCCCCGGAGTCCAAAGTAAACGGAGAGAGGAAAAAACCTGCTGGTGGGAGAGCTGTTGCAGTCTGGTCAGAAGAGGTGATTGCAGTCCAGTTGAGGGTGGTGGTCTCAGTCTGGTTGAGAGTGCTGAGCTGCAGCCTTCCTCTGGATCCCACGAGTGGTGGAAAGGTTCTGAAACTCCAGGTTTATATATTCTCCAGGTCAGGCAGGAATGGTCAGTGATTCCCTCAGAGCGGGGAATTCCATAAAAGGATGCTCAGTTTGCTCCCTCACTGCGGGGAATTCCATAAAAGGATATGAGGATTCTCAAAGCGGGGAATTCCATAAAAGGATATGAGGACAGGAACACCTCCCCCACCTCGCAGGCCCCCCCGCCCCACCCCCCCCGCCAACAGTTCCTGGGAAAATGGCATGGAAGGCCATAGAATACACACTTTTGGGCTACACCCATCCAGTGAGGAATCGGTCCCAGCTGTTCTAACTAGGACAGGATTCCAGAGTGGGATCAGGTGGAATTGTGGACTGGGATCAGGGCTGGATTCTGGAGTGGGATTGGGGTGGGATGGATGGAATGGGATTGGGGTGGGATGGACAGAGCAGGATCAGGAGGGATTCCGGAGCAGTTCCTACTCTCCCTGGGCTCCACAGCCGGCTCCATCCCCTGGGATGGGAACAGGGACATGGTGACTCCTTTCCCCACTCTCATCCCAGCAGGAATCATGGCCTGAGCCATCCCGGAGCTGGATCCGCCCCTTCCCTCTCCCTGCGGAAAGGCAGGAGCTGCTGGCAGAGCTCATCCCGCTGCTCCCACCCACCCCGGCCCCCCTGCGGCTCTTCCCGATGGATCAACTTCCTGCTTTTTCCCGTGTGAAACCCAGGACCACAATTATTCCTGAGGCTTTAATTTGGGTGTGAAAATCTCCTGCTTTGGGCAAGAAATCCTGGCTCCTCCTCCGGCATCCGGCAGTTCCTCTGTGGGAACCAGGAATGGGAATGGGGATGGGGGGTTGGGATGGGGACACTGGGGATAGGGTGGGGACACCAGGAATGGGAATGGGCACGTCAGGACTGGGATGGGAAGACTGGGAATGGGAATGGGGATGTGGAAGACCAGGATGGGAACAAGCGGGACAGGAATGGGGGACACTGGGAACAGGCTGGGGACAGTAGGAATGGGAGTGAGGACTTGGGGGACCAGGATGGGGACACTGGGAACAAGTTGGAGTCACCAGAAGTTGGGAATGGGGATACCAAGAGCAGGTTGGGGACACCAGGAACAGGGAATGGGAACACCAGGAGACAATGGGGAAAGGATGAGGACACCAGGAACAGGATGGGAAGACCAGCTGAAGGTTGCGGACAACAGGAACTGGGAATGGGGATATCAGGAGTTGGGAATGGCAACACCAGGAATGGGAACCAGGGGGGACCAGGATGGGGTCAGGGGGAACAGGTTAGGCATTACCAGGAACTGGGAATGGGAACACCAAGAGTGGGAATGGGAACGTGGGGAACCAGGATGGGGACACTGGGGACAGGAACGGGGACACTGGGAGCAGGCTGGGCATTACCAGCAATGGGAATGGGCACGGCAGGAACGGGAATGGGCACGGCAGGAACTCTGTGTCTCTGGTGGCCCCCCGGGCTGTGCCTTGGAGCCCTGACAGCTCCTGCAGGTCGCAGCTTTCCCAAGGCCTGGCAGCCCTCGCTGCCGTAGCCGGTCCTGCAGCGCCGGGCGGGACGCGCTGCGGATCCCGCCGGGCTCCGGCGCTGCCACGGAACCCGCCGGCACCGTCAGCCCGCACGGCACCCACGGCAAGGGGCACCACGGCCGGGCAGCTGCTCCCCACGGCATCGCCAGCCCACAGCACCCGGCAGCTGGCAGTGACTCACTGCAGCAGGAGAGCAGCAAAGCCTGGCAGCAAACTCCCAGGGCAATTCTAGGGGCCAAAGGGACGCTTCCAGCAGCATTCCGGACTTGAGTATTCCCGCAGAATTCCTTCTCCAGCTCTGCAGCCTCTCGTGCTGTTCCAGGACTGTCGGGTTTACACTGCCCTCCTGCTGCCCCTGGCTCAGTGCTCGCCAGGTTCAGTGCCCCCTTGGCAGTCCCGGACAAAAGGAGGGCACTGCTCTGCTCTGCTTTCTGCTGCTGAACATCCTCATTCTCCTCCTCGCAAGGACCCACAACTCTCCCGCTTTACAAAGAGCAGCAGCACTTGGCAGGCCCGGCAGGATCTTCCCCACAAAGGCCGTGGCACTGCCCTGTGCTCGTCCTGCCACAGGAGCTCAAGGCTTCTGGACAGCACAACTTCCCAGCAGTGACCTCCCTGCTCCAGAGGGATGAGGAGCCTCTGCTGAACTGCAGAGATTCACACACTGCAACCATTGCACTGCCTGCATTTCCTGCCATTCTGCAGCACTTGGGCATCTACTCTGGCTCTTCCTGCTGTTTAAGAAGGAAGTTTGCAAGCTCGGGGAACTGGATGGAGTTTTGTTCCAGCTGCCAGCTAAGGAAGTTTTCAACCTGTTACACAATACATGCAATGAAAGCTACAGTGATTTAAGAACTTGGACTCCAGCAGAACTGTTGGATAATTTACTTCATCAGGAAAAAAAAACCCAGGAAATAAAGCCAGCCCTTAATATATGTAAGTCATATATAACTCATTTAGGTAAATAAATAGGCTGTAAAAAGGAAGTTACTGAGTTTATACATGGGTAAATTAGAGAAGGGAGCAGGATACAATGCTTGGGATGCTCCTTGGAATACTAGTCCAGAAATGTCTTAGTACAGAGCATTAGACTCCACAACAGAGTCTTGCCAAGTAATTGTATCCACATAGGAAAGTGAATTGTTGGGGATCCTGACCTGGCTTCTGGAGGTATCAGGAGCTCCTAATCAAACAAAGATCTTAAACTGAAAGCTTTATTCAAGTAGTTGAATCTACCCAGCACAGGGCCTTCTACAACTCATGATGAGCTTGCTTTCAAGGCAGAAAACCCCAAACAGGCACAATCTTCCATTCCAAAGTCTCACCCACCTGCCTTCATCTCATCCCTGCCCTCCCCCAAGAAGATTCCACCAGCCAAGCCCAGGGCACTCCAAGGGAAACCCTTGTGTGACCTTGTCTGGTGTTCCCTGGGCACTGAGGGAAGAAGAGAAGTTTATCAAGGTGCCAAATGCCCACGGAGATCTTGGAAATCAGCTCTCCAGGATGCTTTGCAGGCCTTCTCAGTCAGTTTGAGCTCTTCAAACACACTTGTCCTCAGCATTTTCTCTGAAAGGGTCACTATGGTCTGAAGGGTCAAACTCAGAAGTGTCTGAACCTGCAGACAGTCCTTCCTTCCGGGCAGAGATGCAGCTGCTTGGGAATGTTATTCCCTGCTGGCAGCTTCCCACAGAGCTGTGGGCACACATTCTCCAGGCAGCTCACTGAATGCAGAGTTTCCTTCCAACCTGAAGGGAGTCTTTGCTCTACAACATCTCTGCCCGGTGGCACTGTGTGATTGCAGGCTGGTTCTCCTGGCTCTGCCTGTGTCCTGCTCTCCTTGAAAAGCACCATGTCCCTAAGGATCCAGATGTTGATCCTGATCTCGAAGAGAATCAATGAAACATCATTAAACAGGCATAAAATGTCGAGAATCAATCAATGAAATCCCAGATCTATCTGAAAATAGACACAGTGTTGTGGAGCTCCTGGCTGGGCTTTCCCAGCCATGTGGGGGGCAGGAAGTCCTGGGGCCTCACTTCTCCTGCCCCCTAATTAGGAGTAATTTATTAGGCCAATTAACCACGGAGTCATTTGTCCCTGAGCTGCTTTGTTCCTCTGCCAGGCACAGGCCAGCCCGGGCTCCGCAGGCTGCAGGGCTGCTGCGTCCTGTCAGTGCTCAACAGCTCGGATTTCTTTGCCCCCAAAAGGGAAAACGGCCCCGAATCCCGTGGGCCGAGCGGAGGAGGGGACAGAGTTGTGGCCCAAACCTCCCCCCGCCGGGTTTGCCCAGCCCGGGAAGAACCAAGGGCCCCGCAGTGAGGTGGGACCCCCAGCAGCCCCGGTGTGCCGTGCCCAGCTGAAGCCCTCCCTGGGGCGCTCGGGGCTGACTGGGCACACTGGGAGCGCTGGGAAGGGCCCCGGCTCGGGGCGGGGGCGGCGGGTGCCCAGCAGTGACTGAGGGCAAGGGCCTTCACAGGGACCCCCCGCGCCCCTCGCTGCCCACGGGAAGGGTTTTTTGGTCCCCCTGAGCGATTTGGCGGCGTTTCTGGGCTCGGCGGGGCCGGGCAGGCGGCAGCGGGACACGCGGGGCCCGGGCCGTGCGGCGGAGCCGGGTGGGAACTGCGGGGCGGCCCCAGCGGGGCCCGAGGGCGGAGCGGAGCCGGTTGGGAACGACCCCCGATCCCCCCGGGCCCGGGTCTGATGCCGGGAAAAGCACCACTGAGAAGAAGGAGTATCTTGGCCAGCCCCCGGAGCTGGGAAGCATTCCAGAAGAAGAAACTGGTTTTTCAGGCCCGTGACCAAAGAAGGATAATTTGGAGAAGAGATGTTCCCCAAAGGGCCACCAGAGACCCTCGAGAGACCCCTACTCTGATGTAAATGAGTTCTGGAAACTGATTCAAATGTGTAAGAGAATCTGTGGGAGTGTTTAATATATATTCATGAGTTTGGGGAAGTGTAATGCACATGTATTAGTTACATCCACAGAAACCAGGGTGTGAGACAGCCCAGTGTGGGGGTGATGGGAGGAGACCCCCCCAGCCCCCACCCCCGCACCTGGTGCTTAAAAAAATAAAACCACTTTCTAATCCTGACATTGCAGTGACAGAGAGTTTTATTGCCATTTGGTGACTGTCCCAGTTGCTCCCAGTATGATCCCTGTTGCCCCAGTTCTGGTCCCGAGGGGTCCCAGTCCTGGTCCCAGTGTATCCCAGTGTCCCAGTCTGTCCCAGTCCATCCCGGTCCCTTCCCAGCAGCCGCCGCCGTTTCCCGGGTCCTGCCCCCCCCGCCCCCCCAAGATGCTGACGGGGGTCGGGGCTCCGTCTTTGGCTTCGTCTCCCTGGGCTGGGGCTCGGCCTCCGCCCGCGGGAGGAGCTGAGGGGGGTCCCCGGGGGTCGTGCGTACCCCACCGGAGCGTGTGTGCCCCCCCGGGACCCCCATCCCGCTGTCACCCCCTTTTCTCTCCCCACGGAGCTCCTGCCCCAGCTCCCGCTCCCCCCTGGCAGGGGCTTTGGGAGCCCCCCTTTGCCTTGACCCCGGGCCTCCTTTGAATCCCCTTTCCTGGGCACTGAGACCCCCCTGCATCTCCTTCCCCAGCTCCAGGACCCCCCTGCACCCCCCTATCCAGCTCCACAACCCCTGCAATCCCTTTCCCAGCCCCTGCATCCCCCTGTGCAGGGGGGGCTGCAGGGGCTTGGGGGGTCTCACCAGGGCTTTGCCCCAGGACCCCCTGCCTCGGGCTCTGGGGCTGGGGGGTGACGGGTGCTCTCGAGCCCCCCCTTTTTTCCGCACCCCTTCCCCACCCCCATTCTGGATCTGCCATTCCAGAGCCGGGGGGGGGCCTCGCCGCAGCCCCCCCGCTGTCCCCGCTGTCCCCTCGGGGCCCTGACGGCCGCCCTGGCGCTGTCCCTCGGGCTGCCCGGGGAGTTGCCCCCACGGGCTCCTGGGGCGGGGCTGGAGGGGTCCCGCTGCCCCTCTGCTGTGGTCAAGCACCTGAGGAACAGGGAGCAAAGCCCCAGATCGGGTTTCCCGGCTGCAAAGCTCGGCGGGGCTGCCCCACCAGGAGGAATTTGGGGCTTGGGGACAGGAACAAAACACGGCATCAATTAAACCCTATAAAAATTCAAGCACTGGGAAAGGAAAAAAATCATCCTTTGGAGTCTTCCCTTTGCAAACACAGAGAGAGGGTTCTCACCTGGGGAAGTACCAGACTGGTAATAATTTTATTTACACTAGTGATGCCAACAACACCTGCTGGGCATTGATTGGGGGGGTTATATAGTTTTAGTAAGTATAGAAACACTTTGCAGTTGCCAGTGACTCAACAGCAGCATCCACAGGTATTTTAGTCTCTGTCAGTTGATCCTTGCTCTGGTTTTTTAATTTTTTTCCTTATAAATATTCCACAAATCACTCCTATGGAACCAGTTTTGCTTTGCTGAGGAGAGCTGTGACTGCTGGGCCCTTGGGGGATTATGAGTTTTTTGTGGTTTTATTTGAGGAGCACAGGAGCATCCAGGCAAAGCCCCAGGAGGGAGCAGGACCTGCCCAGGCCCCGGGAGCTCGGGCTGTTGTCTCAGCTCAGCTCGTGGCAGGAGGAGCTGAGGGTGCCCCTGTCCCCTCTGTGCCCCCCAGGGGTGGCAGAAGCCCCTTGGGAGGCAGGTCCAGAGGCACCATCCCCTGTCCCAGGGGCTCCCCGAGCTGCCCTGCACAGGGTGGGCACATGGGGGGTGGGCTCAGGTGGGTCTGAAGGGCCGTCCAGCACCTTGGGGGGTGACCTGGGGGGCTGGGACTGAAAACCCCTGGGAGCTGTGCAAGTCCTTGAGACAACGAGCTCCTGCTTTTTAAATGAACAATCTGAAGAACAACCCAAGTGGAATCCTATTTTTGTTCTCCAAATTTCAGAGAAAGTCACAGACCTGCATTAGGGCCAGGAAGGACAATTCCTGTGCCTAAAGCCCCTCTGTGTGGCCCCACAACCAGCAGTGCTGATGAGACCCTTGGAGCTCTCTGGGGCCGCAGCAGCTGCAGGGACTCTGCTCCAGCACGGGCTTCCCACGGGCTCACATCCTTCTTTGTGGGCATCCCCTGCTCCACCGTGGGCTCCTCCTTGGGCTGCAGGGGAATCTCAGCTCCAGGCCTGGAGCACCTCCTGCCCCTCCTCCTGCACTGCCCTGGGGGTCTGCAGAGCTGTTCCTCTCCCCTATTCCCACTCTGCTCCTCTCTGCACCCAATTCCATCTGCACAAGGACTTTTTCCTCCTTAAATGCATTATCCCCGAGGCCCCAGTACACTGCCCACCATGGATCACCTGGAAGGTGGGTCACAAAGTCTGTGCCCAACATGGATCACCTGGAATGTGGGTCACCAGGTCTGTGCCCAACATGGATAACCTAGAATGTTGGTCACCAGGTCTGTGCCCAACGGGGGTCCCTGTGGATCATCCAACGCGGGTCCTCCCATGGCTGATGGAGTTGGAGCAGCGGCCGAAGCTCTTCCCGCAGTCGGGGCACTCGGGGCTTCTCTTACCGGTGGGTCCGTTGGTGGGAGGTCAAGGCAGAGCTGTCCCTGAAGCTCTTCCCACACTCCCCACACTTGTGAGGCCTCTCCCTGATGTGGATGCGATGATGGGTGTAGAGGGTGGAGCTGTCCCACATTATTATTATTATTATTATTCTCAGTGTAATAAAATATATATTTTGTGTTTGAATATTTCTGGCACTTGTCTTTATTCCAGACATGTATCCAAAGGAACTGTCTTTTCCCTGGATAGGGAGAGCCTCAGTAACTGTCTGTGTTAATTTTGTCTTCGTCTCTGGTTTCTCTAAGGGTCTTTGTGGTTTACAAATTCTGCCTTCTTGGTGTCCAGGTCTCAAAAATAGATTTCTCTGCCAGGTCTCTGACCACTGAAATATGGCAGGCCTTAAACTTTTCCTTTGTTTTTCTAACAAATGGCCATGGCCCAGAACTTGTCCATCATCCATTGTCTCTTGCCCCCATTCAATCTCCTGCCAGCAGTTTCTCCCCACTGCTGGGTGGGCTCCTTTGTCAAGCACTAGAACTTGTTGGGTAACAGGCCCAGTCCTGTTGCCTATTTTTCATGGGGATCTGCAGGAGGGCATTGAGTCTTCCATGAGCAAATTGGCAGAGGACCCCAAGCTGGCTTGCAGTGTGGATGTGCTGGAGGGTAGGAAGGCTGTGCAGAGGGACCTGGCCAGGCTGGACCTCTGGGCCGAGCCCGTGGGCATGAGGTTCAAGAGTGCCTTTGGTGCCTTTGGGGCCTGTGGCCACAAGAACCCCCTGCAGCTCCAGGCCGGGGGCAGAGGAGCTGCAAAGGGTCCCCGTGGGAGAGGCCCTGGGGGTGCTGGTGGACAGAGGCTGAACCTGAGCCAGCGGGTGCCCGGGTGGGCAAGAAGGCCAAGGGCAGGCTGGCCTGGATCAGAAAGAGTGTGGCAGCAGGAGCAGGGCAGGGATTCTTCTGCTGGACTGGGCACTGGTGAGGCCACCCCTGCAGTGCTGTGTCCAGCTCTGGGCCCCTCAATTCAGGGAGAACCTTGAGGGGCTGCAGTGGGTGGAGAGCAGGGCAATGGAGCTGGGCAAGGGTCTGCAGTGCATGGCCTGTGAGGAGCGGCTGAGGGAGCTGGGCTTCTCCAGCCTGGAGAAGAGGAGGCTCGGGGCTGACCTTCTCCCTGTCCACAACTTCCTGCTCCTTCTGCGAGGCAACAGGCAATAGGACAAGAGGACACGAGGACCTGCCTGTCAGGGGCTGTTTGTCAGGGACAGGAGCAGGACTTTTTGGAGAGAAACAGGGATTAGGTATTGAAATGGGCTGCCCAGGGAGGTGGTGGAGTCACCGTCCCTGGAGGTGTTTAAGCAAAGACTGGCCATGGCACTGAGTGCCGTGCTCTGCTTGACGTGCTGGGGATGGGGCGTAGGCTGGACGCCGGTTGATCTCACAAGTCTCTGCCAAGCTCAGGGACTCTGGGCTTCTGTGCCACCCCAGCCTTTGGGGACAGCGTGCTGGTGGCTCAGAGGCTCCGTCCTTGCCTTGCCTTGCCCATCTCCTGGCTGCCAGGCAAGGGCCTTGTGACATCAGAGCCTCTGTGGAACAGCGCGGGGGCTGAAAAGTGTCAGTGCTGCGTCCCCGTGCCCAGAGCCTGGGCAGAAGTCGGCTGGCAGGGACGGGCAGAGACTGTGCAGAGGTGTCAGCTCGTCCCGCAGCAGCACCATGCCCAGCCAGGGCATCTCCTGGCTCCTCAGGCTCTCGGTGCTCCTGCTCTTGCCTGGCCCACTGGAGCCTTGCAGCCGTGCCACAGGTGCCATTGCTGAGAACCGGGGTTTGCCTTGGATGGCCCCTTGCCAGAAAAGGCAGGAGAGGCTGGAGAGAGGGGAAGGAGGGGGGTCAGGCCGCTGGGATGGTGCCGGCGGGCCGTGAGCCCGAAGCCAGCAAGGCCTTGGGCCCACACGGTGTCAGGGGAGGACTGAGAGCCCCCAGGGAGGAGGAAAGCTGGGCAGGCCCCAAGGCTCCTGGGCCTCTTCCTTGGCAGCCCTTTGGCCAAGGCCCCGAGGCAGAGGTGGGGCTCAGCCCCTGCCCAGCAATGGGGCACAGGCTGAGCCCCAGGGACACCAGACCCAGGCGGCCTGAGCTCTTCTTCCTGCAGCGTCTGCCTGGGGCAGCCCAGCCAGGCCTGAGTCTCTGCAGGAGAGGCCAAGCCCAGCCAGAGAGGGCTCAGCCCTCTGAGGCTGCACTCACTGCAAAGGGAACAAAACATTGGCTGTTGTAGACGACGGGATAAAGACACTTTTAGACCACAGAATTGATCAATAACTTATCCCACTTTATTGCTGCATGCTTTGTGCTTATAAAGGTTACTAATTAGCCTCATACATATTATAAAAGCTAAGTTCATCATTGGTTTCTAATTACCTAAGTTATATTTGCACAAATGCTGATTCTTTCACCTTCTTACGGTTACTTGTTTGCTATTTGCTCTGCTTTCCCATCCGCTTTATTCTATTCTTCTGTCACGTACACAGTTTCTCATATGCAGTGACCTTCTAATAGTTTTCTCTTACCGTGGGACCAGAGCTATAGCATCTCTCTCATGTCCTCTTTCTATCCACCATGTTTCTGTAATACTTTCCACACTTCCCCCGTTTTCTTTAGATATTGTTAAAAATACATCATTCATTGCCTTCGTTAACATGTTCTGTATACATTTAAAAACACAAGGAACGATGCATAAAGCAGCTAACAATATCAGCAAAAGTGAAATAGCTTGTTTAGTGATCTCAGCAAGCCATGGTCCTGAGCCTAACTTTGCCAACCATTTCCTAATAGGATCTTTTTGGATCTGAAAGTCATTCAAACGACCTTGCATTTCTTTTAGTTTTTGGTAGATGGACTGAGAGTGATCAGAAAGATTCATACAACACATGCCTTCAAATTCCTCACATCCATGCCCCTGAGCCAGCAATAGAAAATCTATAGCTACTCTGTTCTGTAAAACAGCATGTCTTATTTCATCAAAGTCATGAGACAATTCTCTTAGAATTTTTGAGGTTTTATACATTTGATTCCTTGCTCAACAAGCTGTTCTTTGGACAAGAACTAGACTCTTTTTTGCTCCAACAGGGGCAAACAGGGATGCAAAGAAGTTTGCCGTAGGTGACCAAAATTTTATGGGTTGGTTTTCTATTGATTTACAATATTTATCAAATTCAGTGTCTCGTTTGTTCCAAATATTTTTCCTTTTCAACTGCGTTATTTGTCTCATAGTGGGTGTAAACATAGTCAATTTTCCCAAGTAACATGGTCCACCAATGGGGTATTTAGGAATGCCAACCATGCTCTATTACCACAAATTAAGAAATAACCAGGTGGTAAGTATTTTGGCTTTGTCACATTGACTGACACATTTTTGACATAGCCTTGGCACCAGGTTATATTATCGTATGGAGGGTTCTGTGCTGTTATGTTCGTAGTGGATACATTCCCAATCGTTTGTTGCCATTGTAGAAAAGTCTTTTCCTTATTCATATTGAGTCTAAAGCAAGAGTCATTTCCATCATGTCGGAGTCACCATTTGTTGTAGACAAAGGGATAAAGACACTTTTAGACCACAGAATTGATCAATAACTTATCCCACTTTATTACTGCATGCTTTGTGCTTATAAAGGTTACTAATTAGCCTCATACATATTACAAAAGTTAAGCTCATGATTGGCTTCTAATTACCTAAGTTATATTTGCGCAAATGCTGATTCTTTCACCTTCTTATGGTTACTTGTTTGCTATTTGCTCTGCTTTCCCATCCGCTTTATTCTATTCTTCTGTCACGTACACAGTTTCTCATATGCAGTGACCTTCTAATAGTTTACTCTTACCGTGGGACCAGAGCTATAGCATCTCTCTCATGTCCTCTTTCTATCAACCATGTTTCTGTAATACTTTCCACACTCAGTTGCTTGGCTGCACTCCCACCTAGTTCCATATGCTGGGCCATGATATCCCAGCACTGGAGCAGCCAGGTCAGCAGGGGCTCTCCCAACTGGAGGCTGAAATCTTTTCACATCTCTCACAGCTCAGCCTGGGATGGGGATCTGGTGATTATCTCTGGCCCTGCCTCTTGCTCCTGTTCTGAGGGCTCTGCTTCCCCTTCATCCCTCACTAACTGAGCTGATTTGGTCTTGGATTTCTTCTGTAGAGGGGCAGCTGCTACTGGCACAGGTTGTTCCTCTGCAGTTTGAGTGGCCACAGCACCTCTTGGTCTCCTTTCCTCCTCCTCCCCCTGAGGGCACTGGGTCTTACTTAAACAAGATTACAACTTAGAAATTAAGAGACTTCAGGTGGAAGTGTGGAAAAGGAAAAGAAACAGCTTATTATTAACAAAATGTGAATAAACAACAAATGGTGCAACCAAAAACTTTCAGAAGAAAAAAAACCAAGTCCCAAATCCCCGGGTGGGGGGGAGAAACTGTCCCGGCAGTTCAAAGCTCTCTCAGCCCCGTGTGCTCGCAGCCAGCAGTGAAGGAGTCCCTTTTCCCAGGGCAGTCCCCAAAGCAGAACACCTCGCTCCCAGATGGGTCGGGCTCTCTCTCTCTCTCTCAGTCGTTCTCCACGAGGTGTCCCGTGGGGAAAAAACTTCCTGTCAGGAAAAGTGAACAAGGTGGCCAAAATCAGCTCCCGCTCTGTCCGGTCCCGGACAAACCCCAAAAGCCCCCAAACAAAGGACCCCCCGCCCTCCCCGCGGCCACCGCGGTGTCCCCGAGAGCCGCCCCCCCCCCCACTGCCCCTGCCCAGCGCCTGCGGCTCCGCTCCAACCCACCCCATCCCGGGAGACACAGATGGGAATGGGGGGACACTGGGAAACAATTCCAACACCTCTTTTCAAACCTCTGACACCTGGTTCCCAGACATTCCCAAAGAAGGGGCTTCCCGTGGCCTCGAGCCAGGGACCCACCTTTGGATTGAACCAACTCCTGGAGAGACACGTTCCCATCCCTGTCCCCATTCCCATTCCTGGGGTTCCCATCCCTGTCCCCATTCCCATTCCTGGGGTTCCCATCCCTGTCCCCATTCCAATTCCTGGGGTTCCCATCCCTGTCCCCATTCCCACTTCCTGCTGAGCCAACCTGCTCACATTGTCCCCGTTCCTGTCCCCACTATCCCTATCCTGGTCTCCCATGTCCCCATTCCCATTCCCAGTGCCCCAATTCCCATTCCTGGTGACTCCAACCTGCTCCCAATGTCCCCATTCCCATTCCTGGAGTTCCCATGCCCATTTCTGCTGTCCCCAACCTGCTCCCAGTGTCCCCATCCCTGTCCCCAATGATCCCATCCCAGTCCCCCCTGTCCCCATTCCTATTCCTGGTTCCCACAGAGGAACTGCCGGATGCCGGAGGAGAAGTCAGGATTTATTACCCAAAGGAGGAGATTTTCACACCCAAATTAAAGCCTCAGGAATAATTGTGGTCCTGGGTTTCACACGGGAAAAAGCAGGAAGTTGATCCATGGGGAAGAGTCGCAGGGAGGCCGGGGTGGGTGGGAGCAGCGGGATGAGCTCTGCCAGCAGCTCCTGCCTTTCCACAGGGAGAGGGAAGGGGTGGATCCAGCTCCAGGATCGCTCAGGTCGTGATTCCTGCTGGGATGAGAGCGGGGAAAGGAGTCACCATGTCCCTGTTCCCATCCCAGGGGATGGAGCCGGCTGTGGAGCCCAGGGAGAGTAGGAACTGCTCCGGAATCCCTCCTGATCCTGCTCTGTCCATCCCACCCCAATCCCACTCCATCCATCCCACCCCAATCCCACTCCAGAATCCAGCCCTGATCCCAGTCCACAATTCCACCTGATCCCACTCTGGAATCCTGCCCTGAGCTGCAATCCCCTTCCAATCCCGCTCCAACCATTAGGCCCCCATTCCCCTCTGGAATCCTGGCATGCATCCTGGGATCCCTGCACAGAGGATCTGGATCCACACACGCTGCTGGGACTCACTGGTGGGCACGGGGTCATATCCATTCCCCTCCCTGCTCCCTATGGAAAGAAAGTGGGATCAGCACCCGTGGCACAGGATCCCCGGAATGCTGCCGGGCGGATCCGTGCCCCTTGCCGACCCCCATCCCGGGAGTTACCGGATCGGAGCTTCCAGACACCGACTGCCACGAGGCCGATGATGATGATGATGGCAGCGATGACGGACACAGTGTCCTAGTTAGAACAGCTGGGACCGATTCCTCACTGGATGGGTGTAGCCCAAAACTCTGTATTCTATGGCCTTCCATGCCATTTTCCCAGGAACTGTTGTCGGGGGGTGGGGGGGGGGGGCTGTGAGGTGGGGGGGGGTGTCCCTGTCCTCATACCCTTTTATGGAATTCCCCACTCTGAGAATCCTCATATCCTTTTATGGAATTCCCCACTCTGAGGGAACGAACTGAGCATCCTTTTTTGGAATTCCCCGCTCAGAGAACCCTCATATCCTTTTATGGAATTCCCCGCTCTGAGGGAGGGAACTAAGCATCCTTTTATGGAATTCCCCGCTCTGAGGGAACGACTGACCATTCCTGCCTGAACTGGAGAATATATAAACCTGGAGTTTCAGAACCTTTCCACCACTCGTGGGATCCACAGGAAGGCTGCAGCTCACCACTCTCAACCAGACTGAGACCACCACCCTCAACTGGACTGCAATCACCACTTTTGACCAGACTGCAACAGCTCTCCCACCAGCAGGTTTTTTTTCCCCTCTCCCTTTACTTTGGACTCGGGGGGGGGCCAAGGAAAACCACTTTGTTCATGCCCCAGGGTGCTGGGTTATACTTTTGGGTTTTGTGGGTTAAAAGCAATTGCTTGTCTGTATAATCAGACTTATTGGGCAAGGGGGGCCCAAGGGGGGCCCAAGGGTGGCCCAAGGGGGCTGGTCCAGGGGGGGAAGGGCTGCAGGGGGCGGATCCCGGAGGAGGAAACCCGCCAAAAGCGGCGGCCCAGCCGAGGGAGGAGCCGAGCGGGAGCACAAAGAAGAGCAGCCAAAAGGTCCTGGCGGTGGCTGGGCAATGGCGGGGGGGGCGAGAGCGGTTTGGGGGCCCCCGTGAGAGCCGGGGGGCAACCCCGGTAGCCGCGGAGTGGGGAGAGCGGAGAGGGGCGATCCCGGAGCTGGGGGACCCCCGGAATGCTGGAGGGGGGGGAGCAGAGAGGGAGCGCCGGGCCCCTTAAGCGGGGGTCCCGGAGAGGGGGAAGGCCTTGGAGTGTGGAGAGGAGGGGGGGCCTTGAGGCGGGGTGGGAGCCGAGAGCGCCAAGAGGTTTGCGAGAGTGGGAGCCGAGAGAGGAGGGCCGGCCGGTCCCGGGAGGCAGAGTGGGGAGAAGTGAGCCCTGGGACCCCCCTGGCAACACTCAAGGGGACCCCGGAGAGTGGGAAACCCCAGAGCCGCGGGACCCCCGGCAGCCCGGAGAAGGGGGACCCCCAATGCAGGCAGAAGTGCCATCAGGGCAGACAGGGGGGACCCCCCTAACCCCAGAGAGCAGAGAGGGGGAACTCCTGGGAGGGGATTTTGGGCTGAATGTTGTTGTTTTGGGGGTTTTTACGGACACAAGATGCCCGGTGAGTCCTTGAGCTGGACTTGGGCAGGAGGAACCCCAAGGCAACGCACTCACCCCTTGTTTCCCCCCCCATCAGGATTTCTGTTTCCCAAAGCTTGGGCGGATGGAGGAGGAGGCTGCGAGGAAGAGGAAGATGCCTTGGGCCCCCCAGGCAGGTGAGGAGGAAGTCAGTGCCCCTTTGGGTGGGTCTTTTGTCTTTTGTGGCCGTCCTGCCGGAGCCGGAGTTGGGGGGATGTCCTTGGGCTTCCCTGTGGGCCGGAGGCAAATCCCCTGCATGTCCTTGTTGGTTCCTGCCCCAGGCCCCGAGGTGAGGCCGGAGAGCGCGGAGGACAAATCCCCCCGGCAGAGCCTGGTGGGAGAGGCCGTTTTGAAGGGCTCCCCGGCGCAGGAAGGCAGCGGGGAGGAAAAGGGCCGGAGATGCCCCCGCAGGAGGGGCTCCAAAGCCAGCCCAGGGGGTTGTGAGGAGGAAAGAGCCAGCATGTGCTGGGAAGGCGGCCGGAGCTTGAGGCGGAGCTGCGAGCTGGTGGTCCCTGAGCAGCCTCCCATCAGGGAGAAACCCTTCAGGTGCTTGGAATGTGGGAAGAGCTTCAGCAAGAGATCCAACCTCCTCAGCCACCAGCACATCCACACTGGGGAACAACCCTACAAGTGTGGGGAGTGTGGGAAAAGCTTCAGGCAGAGCTCCCACCTCCACACCCACCGTCGCATCCACAGTGGGGAAAGGCCCTACACGTGTGGGGAGTGTGGGAAGAGCTTCAATCAGAGCTCCGCCCTCCGCACCCACCGTCGCATCCACAGTGGGGAAAGGCCCTACATCTGTGGGCAATGTGGGAAGAGCTTCAAACGGAGCTCCCACCTGCTCCAACACCAGATGATCCACAGTGGGAACGGCCCTACACGTGTGGGGAGTGTGGGAAGAGCTTCAGGGACAGCTCCAGCCTTTGCACACACCGTTGCATCCACACCAGGGAATGGCCCTACAAGTGCTTGGAATGTGGGAAGAGCTTCAGCAAAGGCACCAAGCTGCTCAGCCATCAGCACATCCCCACTGGGGAACGGCCCTACACGTGTAGGGAATGTGGGACAGCTCCACCCTCTACACCCACCATCACATCCACATCAGGGAGACGCCTCACAAGTGTGGGGAGTGTGGGAAGAGCTTCAGGGACAGCTCTGCCTTGACCTCCCACCAACGGACCCACCGGTAAGAGAAGCCCCGAGTGCCCCGACTGCGGGAAGAGCTTCGGCCGCTGCTCCAACTCCATCAGCCATGGGAGGACCCGCGTTGGATGATCCACAGGGACCCCCGTTGGGCACAGACCTGGTGTGCTGGTTTAAAGGTAAACCAGCAGGGGAAATGACAGCGGTGACACCTAGAATGGGATGGAACACCAGGAATGGAAATGAGAATGCCTGGAATGGGAATGGGGACATCAGGAATGGGATGGGGACAATAGCAATGGGATGGGAACACCAGGAATGGAAATGGGGACACCAGGAATGGGAACACCCGGAATTGGAATGGAGACACCTGGAATGGGAACACCAGGAATGCGAATGGGAACACCTGGAATGGGGACACCAAGAATGGGAATGGGAACACCTGGAACTGGAATGGAAACACCTGGAATGGGAATAGGAACACCTGGAATGGAAATGGGGACACCTGGAATTGGAATGGAGACACCTGGAATGGGAACACTAGTAATGGGAATGGGAACACCTGGAACTGGAATTGAAACACCTGGAGTGGGAACACCTGGAATGGGAATAGGAACACCTGGAAATGGAATGGAGACACCTGGAATGGGAATAGGAACACCTGGAATGGAAATGGGGACACCTGGAATTGGAATGGAGACACCTGGAATGGGAACACTAGTAATGGGAATGGGAACACCTGGAATGGAAATGGGGACACCAGGAATGGGAATGGGAACACCAGGAATTGGAATGGAGACACCTGGAATTGGAATGGGAACACCTGGAATGGGAATGGGGACAGCAGGAATGGGAATGGGAACACCTGGAACTGGAATGGAAACACCTGGAATGGGAATAGGAACACCTGGAATGGAAATGGGAACACCAGGAATGGAAATGGGGACACCTGGAATGGAAATGGGGACAGCTGGAATTGGAATGGAGACACCTGGAATGGGAACACCTGGAATGGGAATGGGAACACCTGGAGTGGGAACACCTGGAATGGAAATGGGGACACCTGGAATGGGAACACTAATAATGGGAATGGGAACACCTGGAATGGAAATGGGGACACAAGGAATGGGAATGGGAACACCAGGAATTGGAATGGAGACACCTGGAATTGGAATGGGAACACCTCGAATGGAAATGGGGACACCAGGAATGGGAATGGGAACACCTGGAACTGGAATGGAAACACCTGGAGTGGGAACACCTGGAATGGGAATAGGAACACCTGGAATGGGAATGGGGACACCAGGAATGGGAATGGAAACACCTGGAATTGGAATGGGAACACCTGGAATGGAAATGGGGACACCAGGAATGGGAATGGGAACACCTGGAATGGAAATGGGGACACCTGGAATTGAAATGGGGACACCAGGAATGGGAACACCCGGAATGGGAATGGGAACACCTGGAATGGGGACACCAGGAATGGGAATGGGAACACCTGGAACTGGAATGGAAACACCTGGAATGGGAATAGGAACACCTGGAATAGGAATGGGGACAGCAGGAATGGGAATGGAAACACCTGGAATGGGAATGGGAACACCTGGAATGGAAAGGGGAACACCAGGAATGGAAATGGGGACACCTGAAATTGGAATGGAGACACCTGGAATGGGAACCCCTGGAATGGGAATGGGAACACCTGGAACTGGAATGGAAACACCTGGAGTGGGAACACATGGAATGGGAATAGGAACACCTGGAATGGAAATGGGGACACCTGGAATTGGAATGGAGACACCTGGCATGGGAACACTAGTAATGGGAATGGGAACACCTGGAATGGAAATGGGGACACCAGGAATGGGAATGGGAACACCAGGAATTGGAATGGAGACACCTGGAATTGGAATGGGAACACCTGGAATGGAAATGGGGACACCAGGAATGGGAATGGGAACACCTGGAACTGGAATTGAAACACCTGGAGTGGGAACACCTGGAATGGGAATAGGAACACCTGGAATAGGAATGGGGGCAGCAGGAATGGGAATGGAAACACCTGGAATGGGAATGGGAACACCTGGAATGGAAATGGGAACACCAGGAATGGAAATGGGGACACCTGGAATGGAAATGGGGACACCTGGAATTGGAATGGAGACACCTGGAATGGGAACACCTGGAATGGGAACACTAATAATGGGAATGGGACCACCTGGAATGGAAATGGGGACACCTGGAACTGGAATGGAAACACCTGGAGTGGGAACACCTGGAATGGGAATGGGGGCACCAGGAATGGAAATGGGGACACCAGGAATGGGAATGGGGACACCTGGAATGGGAATGGGAACATTGGGAATGGGAATGGGAACATCGGGAGCAGGTTGGGGACACCAGGAATGGGAATGGGATCACCTGGGATTGGAATGGGAACACCTGGAATGGGAATGGGAACATTGGGAGTAGACTGGGGACACCAGGAATGGGAATGGGAACACCTGGAATGGGAATGGAGACACCTGGAATGGGAATAGGGAAAACAGAGGTGGGATGGGAACACCTGGAATGGGAATGGGGACAATAGGAATGGGAATGGAGACACCTGGAATATGAATGGGAACACCAAGAACTGGGAATGGGGAAAACAGGAGTGGGATGGTGTGCAAGTTTCGAGCTGGCTTCCCGCCAAGTCCCCGAAACTCGACAACAAGGACCCGCCTCCCAGAGAGGGAAAAGAAAACCAAGCAGCCAAAGCTATAGCAAATATATATATATATATATATATATATTACATATGAGACAGATACACAAAAGGAGAATACCACACACAGAAGGGGGGGGGGGGGGGGGGGAAGGGGAAGGGAGAAGGACAAAAAGGGGCAAGGACCGAACAAGCCAACCAGCCGACCGAAGGCAAACTAGCAAAAAATCTCACCACTTCCCTTCGAACAGGCAGGATGGCTAGACACGGCCCAAGGCTCTCCCCTCACGCGTGGCAGATAACGGTAGTCACTGTAGGCCTCGGCTCCAGATAAACCAGACCAAAACAGGGACCCGCCGTTCTCGAACCTCGCCGGAAAGGAAGAGAGCGAGATGCCTCCCGCTGGCCTTATTTATACCTCAAGTTACGTAAAGGAATAGCATGGAATACTTCCGTGGTCACTTTTCTAGTTTCCTTCCTGGTTACAAGTTGGTCTCCAGGAAGGCCTAGAGTGAAACCACCACATTCTCCACCCCTTATTCCATACTATTTCTTTACGCAACACCTATGTCTCACGTTCGTCTACATCCCGCGCATATATATACACATTTGCATATATATATATATATAGTTCTTGTTGGTCTCTCGGCACAGTTGTCTCGTCGTTGGAAAATCAATACAGATGTCAGTTCAGTCCAGATCTTTGGTCTCCTCAGTCACCATTACAATTCTGATTTTATGGCTGTTTCATCACTGGACTGTCTCATCACTGGATACCAGCAACAGCTTAGTTCAGGTCTCTCTCTCATCTGGTGACTGGCTTCCTGTAAAAACACAACTTAGGACATACAATTAGTTTTTCCCCAAGGCTAAGTTTCCTTGAGGCACACACTGGATGACTCCATCCTTCCTCATTACCCACCACGTATGTCCTGGCCCTTGAGCAAAGACAATCCCACGAATGGGTTTGTCTTGGCCTGAGGCAGGGGTAACCCAAACAGCTTTCCCTAGCATTCCCCTCAAATGGATTGCTGGAACTTTATCTCCATCAACAATGTGAAGGGATTCTGCCTGTGCAGGGCCAGCTCGATTGACAGAACCCCTGGTGTTAACTAGCCAGGTAGCCTTGGCTAAGTTCTTGTCCCAGTTTTTATAAGTCCCCTCACCTAATAACTTTAGAGTGGTCTTCAATAATCCGTTATATCTCTCAACCTTCCCAGTAGCTGGTGCATGGTATGGAATGTGGTATACCCATTCGATACCATGTTCCCTCGCCCAAGTGGTGACTAATTCATTTTTGAAATGAGTCCCGTTGTCTGACTCGATACGTTCTGGGGTCCCATGTCTCCACAAAACTTGCTTTTCAAGGCCTAGAATGGTATTTCGGGCCGTTGCGTGGGGCACTGAAAAAGTCTCTAGCCATCCGGTTGTTGCTTCCACCATGGTAAGTACATAGCACTTACCTTGGCGGGTCTGTGGCAGTTTGATATAATCAACCTGCCATGCCTCTCCATACTTATACTTATCCCATCGTCCACCATACCACAGGGGCTTCAGTCTTTTTGCCTGCTTAATAGCGGCACAAGTTTCACAATCATGGATAACTTCAGAAATTACATCCATGCTTAAATCCACCCCTCGGTCTCGTGCCCATCTGTGGGTGGCATCTCGGCCCTGATGACCGGAAGCATCATGGGCCCATCGAGCTAGAAACAATTCTCCTTTCTGCTGCCAGTCTAGGTCTACTTGTGACACTCCTATCTGTGCAGCTCGGTCTGCTTCTCTGTTGTTATTGTGTTCTTCATTAGCTCGCTTCTTGGGCATGTGGGCATCTACATGGTGGACTCTCACATTCAGATTCTTCGCTCTGGTAGCGATGTCCTGCCACAAGTCAGCAGCCCAGATGGGTTTTCCTCCACGCCTCCAGTTCATCTTCTTCCATCGATCCAACCATCCCCATAAGGCATTGGCTATCATCCACGAGTCAGTGTAGAGGTAGAGCCTTGGCCATCCTTCTCGTTCAGCAATGTCCAGGGCCAATTGGACAGCTTTGAGCTCTGCAAATTGACTTGACTCGCCTTGACCTTCAGCAGCTTCTGCCACTCGTCGGGTGGGACTCCAAACGGCCGCTTTCCACTTCCGGTTCCTTCCTACAATTCGGCAAGAACCATCAGTGAAAAGGGCATAACGCCTTTCTTCATCTGGCAGCTGATCAAATGGCGGAGCTTCTTCAGCTCGGCTCACTGGTTCTTCCTCTTCTTCTGCCAGGCTGAAGTTCCCACCTTCAGGCCAATTTGTGATAACCTCCAGAATTCCAGGGCGATTTGAGCTTCCCAATCGTACACGCTGCGTAATCAAGGCTATCCACTTGCTCCATGTAGCATCCGTGGCATGATGCGTAGGGGGCACCTTCCCTTTGAACATCCAGCTCAAGACGGGTAATCGGGGTGCCAGGAAGAGCTGTGCTTCGGTACCAATTACCTCTGAAGCTGCTCGTATACCTTCATACGCCGCTAAGATTTCCTTTTCCACAGGGGTGTAATTGGCCTCAGAACCTCTGTAGCTTCGGCTCCAGAAACCCAGTGGTCGCCCTCGCGTCTCGCCAGGCACCTTTTGCCAGAGGCTCCAGGAGGGACCTTTATCTCCAGCTGCAGAGTAGAGCACATTCTTTACATCTGGTCCCATTCTAACTGGTCCAAGAGCCACGGCATGTGCAATTTCTTGCTTGATCTGCCTGAAAGCTTGTTGTTGCTCAGGACCCCACTGGAAATTGTTCTTTTTACGGGTCACAAAGTAAAGAGGGCTCACAATCTGACTGTATTCTGGGATATGCATCCTCCAGAAGCCTATGGCTCCCAGAAAAGCTTGGGTTTCTTTCTTGTTTGTGGGGGGAGCCATTGCTACAATCTTGTTGATTATGTCTGTTGGTATCTGGCGTCGTCCATCTTGCCATTTCACCCCTAGGAATTGGATCTCTCGGGCAGGTCCCTTGACTTTGCTCTTCTTGATAGCGAAACCGGCCTCGAGGAGAATCTGGATGATCGTCTGTCCTTTTTTGAAAACTTCTTCTGCTGTATCCCCCCATACAATGATGTCATCGATGTACTGGATGTGTTCGGGAGCCTTACCCTTCTCTAGTGTGACCTGGATCAGTCCATGACAGATGGTTGGACTGTGTTTCCACCCCTGGGGCAGTCGATTCCAGGTGTATTGAACGCCCCTCCAGGTGAAAGCAAACTGTGGCCTGCACTCTGCCGCTAAAGGAATGGAGAAAAACGCGTTGGCTATGTCGATGGTGGCGTACCACTTTGCTGTCTTGGACTCCAACTCATATTGGAGCTCCAGCATATCTGGCACGGCAGCACTCAACGGTGGCGTAACTTCATTTAAGCCACGATAGTCCACAGTCAGTCTCCACTCTCCATCGGATTTACGCACAGGCCAGATGGGGCTGTTGAAGGGTGAATGGGTTCTGCTGACCACCCCTTGGCTCTCCAACTTTCGGATCATTTTGTGGATAGGGATCACAGCATCTCGGTTTGTCCGATACTGTCGTCTGTGTACAGTTGTTGTGGCCATTGGCACTTCTTGATCTTTAACTCGTAGTAATCCTACAATGGAAGGGTCTTCTGAAAGGCCAGGAAGGGCAGACAATTGCTTGGACCCCTCTTCAATCACCGTGGCTACACCAAAAGCCCACCGGTACCCTTTCGGGTCCTTGAAGTATCCTCTTCTTAGGTAGTCCATACCAAGGATGCAAGGGGCTTCTGGCCCCGTCACAATGGGACGCTTTTCCCATTGGTCTCCCGTCAAGCTCATGTCCGCCTCTACTACTGACAATTCTTGAGACCCTCCTGTCACTCCAGAAATAGTAACAGTCTCGGTACTCTTATACTCCGAAGGCATTACAGTACACTGGGCTCCAGTATCTATCAAGGCCTGGTATCTCTGAGGATCCGATGTGCCAGGCCATCGGACCCACACAGCCCAGTAAACCCGGTTATCTTCTTGGTCCCTCTCCTTCTCCTGGCAGAAGGCAGGGCCCCTCTACTGGTCTTGATCAGAGCATTCGTCGTCAGAGTTTGACTTTGACTTCTTAGACTTTTTGCCATTGTCGAAGTGGACCTCCATCTTCTCGTGTTTCGGCGATCGCAGTTTCTCTTCTAAGAAATCTCCATCTACTACATAGACAACTTTCTTGTCAGTCTTCTTTCGCTTCAGCTCCCTCACTCTAGCTTCAAGCTTAGAAGTGGGTTCACCATCCCACTTCTTCATGTTTTCTCCTTTACTACGAAGGTATGCCCATAGTTGGTTACGTGACCCACGCTTAGAGTTCTCTTTCCTTCGACGTGTGAATGACAGGGATCGTGAGCAAGATCGAGACCAGGATCGAGGTCTAGGCCGAGGTCGTCTTTGTCGGTCCCGCCGTGATCTTCCCATTGGCCTTTCTTGGTAATCTCTATACCTTCTGTCCTCTCTGTCTCTAAGGTCGTCCTCATATCTGGAATATTCATAATCTCTCTCCGTTCTTTCCCTATCGTAGGTGCGTCGGTACAGGGGATTGAAGGAGTCTTCCATATTTTCCTCGATGGTTCTTATCCAAGCACACATAGTGTCCACGCTTGGTTCATCCATCTTTGGATTATATACGGGTATCAAGCAGGAAATATATGGTTTAGGGGCACCTTGAATTACCTTTTTCCACATTGGTTGCGTGCAGGGAACATTCTCAGGAACTTGGATATCATAATAATCTGGATCAGAATAGATGATCTCCAGCATGGCCAATTCCCGTAGGTATTGGATGCCTTCTTCCGCAGTCCTCCACCTTCTTGAAGAACTCTTCAGGGACTCCTTAAATGGGTATTTCACCGCGTGGAGTATTCGGAGCCAAAGACTGGATGCCATTTTCTCCCTCCCCATTTCTTGCTCTATCACAGGGTCTCGAGCAATGGATCCCAACTGTCGTGCTTCATCACCTTCAATTACATGACTATCAGCTCCCTTGTCCCAGCATCGCACCAGCCAGGTGAGGACTTCTTCACCAGGCAAGCGCATATAATCTCTCCGTAAATCTCGAAGCTCTCTTGTGGTCAGTGATTGTGTAATTTCGCTTTCTCGCATAATTTCTTGTCCATCTCTCCCACGTAGAATCTTTTCCACCTCTCTCTTTACTCTTCCACTCCTACGTGGGACTGCTCCCACTTCCTCCCTATATCTCTCATGTGGAGGTGGAGACTGAGCATGCCGTGGGGATAAGCTTCTATATTGTTCACGCCGCGGAGATGGTTTCCTATGCCGTTCATACCGTGGGGATGGACTCCTACGCCGTTCACGCCGCGGAGATGGACTTCTACGTCGTTCATACCGTGGGGATGGACTCCTACGCCGTTCACGCCGCGGAGATGGACTTCTGCGTCGTTCACGCCGTGGAGATGGACTTCTATGCCATTCATGCCGTGGGGATGGACTCCTGCGTCGTTCGCGATACCCAGCTGGTGGAGGTAGTGAGTAATCTTTCACGTGGTGAGATAAGGGCCTCTTCCTCCAATCATTCACACCTCCAAGAGAAGGTTGGGTCTGGAGGGGTAGGGATAATTCCCCCTCCAATTGAGGGGAATGCTTTGGCTCCTTCTTTGCGTCTTTTGTAACACTGAATGTGTAGTCAGGATATAAATCATCAAGCGACAATATACCACCGGCCGTTTGTACTGTTGCTTTCTTTTCTCTTGATGCTGTTCTGTATTCCTTTGGGCGTGCCCCTAGTTCTCTTGGACGTGCTCCTTCCCGTGTAACCGTTTCTTCCTCTCTGGTACCTGCTTCTTCTCTTCCAATCGCTCCTTCCTCAGTCACAACCACTACTTCCTCTCTCGCAGTCGCGCCTTCATCACTTGCTGTTGCTCCTTCTCCCATTGCTGCCGCTCCTTCGTCCACTACATCTTGAGTGAATTGGATAGGTTCTTCTGTTCCTTCTTCTTCTTCTTCTTCTTCTCTTTCTTCTGTGCGTTCTGGTTGGGGAGATGAGTCTGTAAGTTCCTTGATCTCTCTTACCCACGTCTTCTTCTTCTTCATAGGGGCAATGATGACCTTCCGGTTCTTAGCTTGAGTCCCGGTTCTAGTGGGCTTAGTAGAAATGGCATTGACTTCAAGTTGTGTTTGGACCCCAACTTCTGTGGACCTAATAGGGACATCACTGGTTTCAAGTGGCGTGGTTTGGGTTTCTGTGTCGACCTTACCCCTTTGAAGGTGGTCTATGGCAGCTCGATAAGCATTAGCCAGGCCCCAGCACAAAGCGGAGAATTGCATATTCGGATCTTTGTAGGAAAAACACCCTTCTGCCAAACAGTGGGCCATCTCACCAGAATCAAACATTTGTTCTGGTGTGAACTCCCAATTAATGGGGGGTGACACATGTCCTACTAATCTACCGAAATCTTCCCAAGCTCCATGCCACCCGGGGACTGGCCTGTCTGCAGCCCTTTCCAAAGTTCCAGCGAGTCCCTTTGAGGTGTGATCTTTCCTACAAGAGGGAAGGCAACGGAACCCCATTCTTCCAAGTTTAAGTAGCACTTCCAGTACCTTTATCAATGACAGTACTGTTGCAATAAGATTTATATAGTAATTAGAGCCAATTTTAACCATGGGGATTTCCTTTACCAAACCTTCGATGTCAAAATTAAAGGATGGAAGCAATTCGTTCCATCCATCCTCAAGGTCTGGACGTCTCCCTATACGGTAGCCTAACACAGGTGTAAAGGTGGCTAGAATTATAAGACAAATTAATGAAATAGCCATTGTTTTTTGTTATTATTTCTTCTTGATCCCAAAACAAACCTTTGTTTATATAAACAAAGTTTCCTTGGCTGCTTTCCCAGACTCTGGCAGTGTTCCCAGACCTGTTCCCAAAACAATAGATTGGTTTTGCAAAACAACACCGAGCTTGGCTGTCTTCCTGGAAAAACGTTTATCAAAACAAGCCAAACTTAACCAAAATATCCCACTTCTGACACCAAAAATGTTGTGCAAGTTTCGAGCTGGCTTCCCGCCAAGTCCCCGAAACTCGACAACAAGGACCCGCCTCCCAGAGAGGGAAAAGAAAACCAAGCAGCCAAAGCTATAGCAAATATATATATATATATATATATATATTACATATGAGACAGATACACAAAAGGAGAATACCACACACAGAAGGGGGGGGGGGGGGGGGAAGGGGAAGGGAGAAGGACAAAAAGGGGCAAGGACCGAACAAGCCAACCAGCCGACCGAAGGCAAACTAGCAAAAAATCTCACCACTTCCCTTCGAACAGGCAGGATGGCTAGACACGGCCCAAGGCTCTCCCCTCACGCGTGGCAGATAACGGTAGTCACTGTAGGCCTCGGCTCCAGATAAACCAGACCAAAACAGGGACCCGCCGTTCTCGAACCTCGCCGGAAAGGAAGAGAGCGAGATGCCTCCCGCTGGCCTTATTTATACCTCAAGTTACGTAAAGGAATAGCATGGAATACTTCCGTGGTCACTTTTCTAGTTTCCTTCCTGGTTACAAGTTGGTCTCCAGGAAGGCCTAGAGTGAAACCACCACAGATGGGAACACCAGGAATGGGAGGAGCGACAATAGGAATGGGAATGGGGACACCTACAATGGGATGGAACACCTGGAAAGGGAATTGGAACACATGGAATGGGAATGGGAACACATGGAATGGGAATGGGAACTCCTGGAATGGGATGGGAACAACTAGAATGGGATGGGAACACCTGGAACAGGAATGCAAACCCGTGGAATGGGAATGGGAACAGCCGGGCCCGGGCTGTGTCCCTGGGGAAACAGGAGGCCAGGCCCAAAAGAGTTAACTAAGAAATTGGGGCCTGCTAACAAGCTACCAACATCCAAGACCATCTGTGCTCGTTCTGTTCTACTGACTGGAGCAAAGCTTCAGAGAATAGTACAGGAACATGTCCTAGGCCTCGAGGGGATAAATTAGAGAGACAGCAGGATCAGGGAGACATTGGAATAGGAGGAATAGGCCGGGAGCCAGGGCTTTTTCCAAGCTTCAGTGAGCGGGTCAAGAAGAATGGAAGAGAAGGAAGGTCAAGCTGAGGAAGATGAGTTGAAGCCCCCAGAGCCATGGAGGAAGAGTGGAAGTACCCTCAGGACTGAGGGCCAAGAGAAACACCGCCCCAAGCCCCGCCTGAGCTCCACCTCTACTCCGCCTGTTATTAATATGCATCGATAGATGTTGTAATCACTTGAATATGCATTTAATCCCAGCTGAAGATTGTAGAAAAATGCTGATTTTGTGTGAAACCTTCGAGCAAGTTTGTCCAGTGCCAGCTGGCTTGCTCCCAACGTTGAATAAACAAATACCTTGCTGCTTAAAGATAAAAAAGTCTCTGAGCAGTTTCTCGGACCGATTTTTCGCATTCAGCGCCCAGTCAGTCCCAGGATGATCCCAGTCACTCCTGGTCTCTCCCAGTTGCTCCCAGTTTCCTCCATGTGGTCCCACTCATTCCCAGTTGCCCCCAAAAGCTTCCAGCATGATCCCAGTTGCTCACAGCCACTTCCAGTCATCCCCAGTGCACTCCCAGTTGCTCCCAGTATGATCCCAATCACCTCCTGCATGATCCCACTCACTCCTGCTATGATCCCAGGATGACCCCAGTCACCCTCAGTGTGGTCTCAGTTGCTCCCAGCATGGACCAAGCTTCTCCCACCGTGATCCCAGGATGATCCCAGTTGTCCCCCTCATGGTCCCAGTTGCTCCCAGTTGCCCCTAGCACAGATCCAGTCACTCCAAGTATGATCTTGGTCCTCCCTCCTGACAGTCCCAGTCAATCCCAGTTGCTTCTCTTGTAGATCCAGTCACTCACAGTTCCTTCCAGTTGCCCCCAGCCTGGTCCTAATTCCCCTTCCCGTAGTCCCAGTCACTCCCAGTATGGTCCCAGTCACCCCCACCATGGTTGCAGACACTCCCAGTATATCCCAGTAGAGCCCTCAGCATGCTCCTAGTCCTTCCCAGTCACTCCCAGATGCCCCAGTAACATTCCACTTTCCACCAGTATGATCCCAGTGACTCCAAGGCACTCCCACTATATCCTATGTGGCCTCCAGTTGCTCCCAGTAGCCCTTAGTGTGGTCCCAGTTGCTCCCAGTCTGATCCCTGTTGCCCCAATTCTGGTCCTGGAGGGTCCCAGTGTGCTCAGATCCTGCTCCCGGGGGGTCCTGCTGGGTCCCAGTACTGGTCCCATTGTATCCTTGTGTATCCTGGTGTCCCGGTCCATTCCAATCCATCCCAGTCAGTCCCAGTCCATCCCAGTCCGTCCCAATCCATCCCATTCCGTCCCAGTCCATCCCAGTCCATCCCAGTCCATCCCACTCCATCCCAGTCCCTCCCAGTCCATCCCAGTCCCTTCCCAGCCGTTTCCCAGGTCCTGCCCCCCCGCCCCCCAAGATGCTGACGGGGTCGGGGCTCCGTCTTTGGCTTCGTCTCCCTGGGCCTGCCTGGAATGAAGGGGCCGCTGGGACACTGTGGGACCTCCTGAGACCAAAGGAACCCCGGGAGAATTTGGATACTCCTGGAATCAAGGCACATTTGGGACACTGCAGGGCCCTATGGAAAAAAAGGAACCTTGTGACACTGCGGAATTCATGGCAGGGAGAATATAAACTCCTGCAGGTGGCTGGGGCCAAACACAGACCAAAAGTTTCAGCATAAATTCCCCCTAGTACAGATAAACAAACGCAGGGAAAGCCCCGCGTGCGCAGAAGAGATGCACTGACATCACCAAGGGGTGGGACTGAGGGCTCTGGCTGGGCGGTGCTGGCCACACGTGCCGAGGTTGAGGGGACTCAACTAATTGTATAAAAGCAGATAGCTCTTTTTTTGGAGGGGAGCAAGCTTCACATCAAGGACAACGTTGCCTTTGGCAGGGACACCTGCCAGTTTGTGAACTTACTGACTCTCCAAGGATGCAGCTCCTGCCATTGGTAATTACAGGCATTCTAGGTCAGTGAGATAACTTTATGGGCAACAGCTGGGTGACTGGGGGAGGTCATGCTGGGGGCTTATTTCTCTCTTCCTTCCTCTCCTTTGGGTTTGTTCGTTTTGTTGGCCACCTCTTGCTAATAAAGATCAGTTTTGTTGAGCTTTCAATGGTGTCGTGGTTTCAGCTTCAGTATGATCCGAACCCCTCCCCAATACAGCCAGCCAAAGGGACGGTGGGTTGACAGTCCCAGCTCTCTGAAAGAAGAGTTGAGGGCTCTGAGCCAGAGAGGGGATGAGAGCCTGGTACAGGCTTGGGAATGGCCGGGAGGGGAAAGGGATGTCTAAGAACGAGTCCCTCAGGAGAGGGAAGCAGAGAGGCTGAGTTTTGACCCCAGCACAAAGATGTGCAGGGCAGAGCAGAGAATATGCCCACAGAAGGTTCTTTTGCGCCCATCTTTGCAGTTCTGACAGGCACTTCTTGTCACAGCCTGTCCTCTCCATTCCAGAATAGGCCCTGGCAACCAAAGAACCAACACCCCACACCATAGTGCAGACCAGCCCATGTGCTTTGGGCCCTTTTGTTGTCCTATCCATTCTGGCCTATCCTCTCCATTCCGGAATAGCCTCTGGAAACCAAAGAACCAAGCCCCCACCATGTGACAGTTCAACCCCATCCGTGTGCCAAGGGCTCCTTTGTGGTGTCACAGCCTGTCCTCTCCATTCCAGAATGGGCCCTGGCAACCAAAGAACCAACGCCCTACAACCCCAAAGTGAAGCCCCACCTTTGTGCCATGGGCCCTCTTGTGATGTCACGGCCTATCCCCTCCATTCCAGAATGGCTGCTGGAAACCAAAAAACCAATGTCTCACAGCCCCTGGTGCAGCCCAACCCCTGTGCCATGGGCCCCTTTGTGATGTCACAGCCTGTCCTCTCCATTCTGGAATAGCCCCTGGAAACCAAAGAACCAACACCTCACACCCCCACAGTGCAGCCCCACCTGTCTGCCACGGGACTCTTTGGGATGTCACGGCCTTTCCCCCAGGAAAGAAAGCCTGGAACCTTCGGGTTTCACATGCAGTTGGGGGGCCACCCTGGGCACTCCATGGGCAGCAAGAGCTTTCTGTCCTGGTCCTTTCTGTCTGGCAGGAATCTTTGTCCCTATTCAATTTGGGGAGTGGGACTGGCAATTTCAGCACAGGGCTCCTGCAAGTGAATGACAGCCCTTCCCTCCAGGAAAGAAACCCCTTACCCTCGGTCTCTTCTCCTGTTCCTTAAAACACAACCTGCAGGGGAGCTTTCTGGGATCTCTTCTCTTGGGAATTGGGAAGACTGACCCACTCCCATGTTTAACACCTCAGGCAAAACCACCCTTTTAACACCTTTCCCAACCCTCCCCAACCTTCCCCAAAGCCCAGATTTTACAGGTGTCCTGTAATTATGGCCCAATCTCACCCAAGCCCACAAACCATGACAGAAACCTCTCAGCCTCACGCTGTGTCCTTCCCATTGCTGTGCCTTATGTGCAGGCAAAAGGCCTTAAAATCAAGTACCCAAAATTCATGGCCTGTTCTTTTTCCCACAAAAGAAGGGGTGGTGAACTCCCCAGACCAGGGAATTGGAAGATCTCCCCAAAACTCCTTTGGTACACACTGCAGGGCCAACGATTCCTCTGCTCTGCCCTGTCGGCGCTGCTTTGTCTCATCTGGGTCCCCAGAAACCGTCAGCAAAAGCCGGGGAATAAAATCTCTGAGCAGTTGGTTGGGTTCCAGAGGTGACCCTACTTCATTCAGCACTGAAGGGACACAGGAATTGCTCTCTAACACATGTACATCAGTTCTCAAAACTTTTAACTAATTCTACATTTCAGCAGACAAAAGAATTCCTGTCCATTGGCTTACCAGTTCTCTGCAGGAATTCTTATCCTCTCCTTTATTGGCTCTTGATTTCTCACTTTGCATGAGGCTTAGTCCACAGTTTTTATCCTTTTCTTTTCCCTAGATAGTGAGAGCCTCAGTAACTGTCTGTGTTAGTTTTGTCTTCATCTCTAGTTTCTCTAAGGGTCTTTGTGGTTTAGAAATTCTGCCTTCTTGGTGTCCAGGTCTCAAAAATAGATTTCTCTGCCAGGTCTCTGACCACTAAAGTATGGCAGACCTTAAACTTGTACTTTGTTTTTCTAACAAATGGCCATGGCCCAGAACTTGTCCATCATCCATTGTCTCTTGCCCCCATTCAATCTCCTGCCAGCAGTTTCTCCCCACTGTTGGGTGGGCTCCTTTGTCAAGCACTAGAACTTGTTGGGTAACAGGCCCAGTCCTGTTGCCTATTTTTCGTGGGGATCTGCAGGAGGGAATTGAGTCTTCCATGAGCAAATTGGCAGAGGACCCCAAGCTGGCTTGCAGTGTGGATGTGCTGGAGGGTAGGAAGGCTGTGCAGAGGGACCTGGACAGGCTGGACCTCTGGGCCGAGCCCGTGGGCATGAGGTTCAAGAGTGCCTTTGGTGCCTTTGGGGCCTGTGGCCACAAGAACCCCCTGCAGCTCCAGGCCGGGGGCAGAGGAGCTGCAAAGGGTCCCTGTGGGAGAGGCCCTGGGGGTGCTGGTGGACAGAGGCTGAACCTGAGCCAGCGGGTGCCCGGGTGGGCAAGAAGGCCAAGGGCAGGCTGGCCTGGATCAGAAAGAGTGTGGCAGCAGGAGCAGGGCAGTGATGCTTCTGCTGGACTGGGCACTGGTGAGGCCACCCCTGGAGTGCTGTGTCCAGCTCTGGGCCCCTCAATTCAGGGAGAACCTTGAGGGGCTGCAGTGGGTGGAGAGCAGGGCAAGGGAGCTGGGCAAGGGTCTGCAGTGCATGGCCTGTGAGGAGCAGCTGAGGGAGCTGGGCTTCTCCAACCTGGAGAAGAGGAGGCTCGGGGCTGACCTTCTCCCTGTCCACAACTTCCTGACAGGAGGCTGGAGCCAGGTGGGGGTCAGCCCCTTCTCCGAGGCAACAGGCGACAGGACAAGAGGACACGAGGACCTGCCTGTCAGGGGCTGTTTGTCAGGGACAGGAGCAGGACTTTTTGGAGAGAAAGAGGGATTAGGTATTGAAATGGGCTGCCCAGGGAGGTGGTGGAGTCACTGTCCCTGGAGGTGTTTAAGCAAAGACTGGCCATGGCACTGAGTGCCGTGCTCTGCTTGACGTGCTGGGGATGGGGCGTAGGCTGGACGCCGGTTGATCTCACAAGTCTCTGCCAAGCTCAGGGACTCTGGGCTTCTGTGCCACCCCAGCCTTTGGGGACAGCGTGCTGGTGGCTCAGAGGTTCCGTCCTTGCCTTGCCTTGCCCATCTCCTGGCTGCCAGGCAAGGGCCTTGTGACATCAGAGCCTCTGTGGAACAGCGCGGGGGCTGAAAAGTGTCAGTGCTGCGTCCCCGTGCCCAGAGCCTGGGCAGAAGTCGGCTGGCAGGGACGGGCAGAGACTGTGCAGAGGTGTCAGCTCGTCCCGCAGCAGCACCATGCCCAGCCAGGGCATCTCCTGGCTCCTCAGGCTCTCGGTGCTCCTGCTCTTGCCTGGCCCACTGGAGCCTTGCAGCCGTGCCACAGGTGCCATTGCTGAGAACCGGGGTTTGCCTTGGATGGCCCCTTGCCAGAAAAGGCAGGAGAGGCTGGAGAGAGGGGAAGGAGGGGGGTCAGGCCGCTGGGATGGTGCCGGCGGGCCGTGAGCCCGAAGCCAGCAAGGCCTTGGGCCCACACGGTGTCAGGGGAGGACTGAGAGCCCCCAGGGAGGAGGAAAGCTGGGCAGGCCCCAAGGCTCCTGGGCCTCTTCCTTGGCAGCCCTTTGGCCAAGGCCCCGAGGCAGAGGTGGGGCTCAGCCCCTGCCCAGCAATGGGGCACAGGCTGAGCCCCAGGGACACCAGACCCAGGCGGCCTGAGCTCTTCTTCCTGCAGCGTCTGCCTGGGGCAGCCCAGCCAGGCCTGAGTCTCTGCAGGAGAGGCCAAGCCCAGCCAGAGAGGGCTCAGCCCTCTGAGGCTGCACTCACTGCAGAGGGAACAAAACATTGGCCCAGAGGACATCCTGCCCCCAAATGGAGAACTGGAAAGGTCAAGAATAAAAAAGTCACCCCCCTCCATTGTTCAAGAAATGTTCAGACCTCTTTCCTAAAAGCATCCAGGACTCGGGTCACCCAATTTTCTCTCTGACAAGGGTTTTCCATGGTTCCCCTCAATTCCCAGCCCGCCCAGGATCACTTTTGGGGTCCCAACCCCCACTTTTCCCCCTCTCTCCCACCCCTTACACATCATTCCCCCAGTCCCCAGCCCCCTCATGCTCAGTTTGGGGGTCCCACCCTCCCATTTTCCCCACTCTTCCGACCTCTCCATCCCCTTTCCCATCAGCCCCCAATCCTCATTCCCCCTCTACTTTTGGGGTGTCCCACTCTCCACCCACTCAGTCTGGGGTCCCACCACCCCTTTTATCCCCTCTGACTCACTGATCCCTGTCTTCCAAACACCCCCTCTCACTAGAAAGCTCCTCACCTTCAGCGGGGGGCTCCCCATAAAACCAGAGCCCATAAATGTCCGCCCCAAAAAGGGGTTAGGTGGGGTCCTGGGTGGACTCTGAGTGAGTTTGGGGGTTCCCTGGGGGTCTGTGGGGTGGTTTAAGGGGGTCCAACACTTTGGGATGTGTTGGATGCCGTGTTGGGGTGCAGATGTCCCCCCAAACCTCCCCAGAACAGGGTGACACAAGGGGGGAGCACAGAGGGGTCCCCATTCCTGATCCATCCTGGAGCAACCACACTGGGGGCAACTGGGATCAGAGTGGGAGCAGCTGGGCCCCTGCTGGGTTCATACTGGGGTCATCCTGGGAGTGACTGCAAGAATACTGGGAGTATGTGAGAGGGACTGCAACCATACTGGGGATGACAGGGAACAAACTGGATTCATACTGGAAGTGTTTGCAAGTTACTGGGATCATACTGGGGGTGACTGGACACATACTGAGATCATACTGGGAGCAACTGGGGCCATGCAGGGGCAAATGGCATCGTCCAGGCAGTGACTGAAAGTGCCTGGGGCCAGACTGGACTCAGACTGGGAGTCCCTGAGAGGGAAAGGAACCATCCTGGGGGGGACTGGGAGCAACTGGGACCACCTTGGGGGCAACTGGGATCCTATTGGGAGTGACTGGGATTGACTGGGATCCTAGTGGGAGTGACCAGGACCATACTGGAACCATCCTGGGAGTGACTGTCAGTGCCCAGGATCATACTGGGAGCAACTGGGATCATGTGGGCGGCACAAAGGACAGAGGGAGGGGAGGGGAACAGAGAGGGGAGGGAAAGAGAGGGGAGGGGGAATTTTAGAAAGGATAAAGAGGAAAGAGACAAAAAAAATCAGAAAAATAAGAGAAAAAAGCCGCGTTTAAACATTCAGTAAATGTGTGAGTCACTGAGAGCTCCCAGGTCAAAGGCAGGGGAAGTGTTTGCAGGGGACAGGAGCCTGTTCAGGGCTCAGGAGCTGCTGCTGCCCAAAGGGAGGAAACGCACCGAGGGCTCGGAGCAGAGTTTGTGCTTTGGGGCCTTTGCCAAGAACCCGCAGGAGGGAAAGCAGTTCCAGCCAGGGGGGCCCAGGGGCTCCCAGCACGGGCCCAGGGGCTCCCAGTCACCCCCAGGATGGGCCCAGTCACCCCCAGGATGGGCCCAGTCACCCCCAGGGTGATCTCAGTCACTTTTAGTCACGTCCAGTCTGATCCCAGCATGATCCCAGTCACTCCCAGTCTGATTCCATTCTCTCCTAGTAGGATCCAAGTTACCCCCTGCAAGTTCCCAGTTGCTCCCAGTCATTCCCAGTATAATTCTGGTGTTTCCCATTATATCTCAGTTGCCCCCATTGTAGTCCCACTCACTCCCAGTCATTTCCAGTAGCTTCCAGCATGATTCCAGTTGCTCACAGCCACTCCCAGTCACCCCCAGTGTGGTCCCAGGCACTCCCAGGATGGCTGTAGGCACTCCCAGTATATCCCAGTTGCCCTCAGCATGCTCACAGTCATACCCAGTTGACTTCCACTTGCCTCAGGATGCTTCCAGTTCCCATCAGTATAATCCCAGTCACTCCCAGTCTATGCCAGTTGCCTCCCGTATGCACCCTGTCACTCCCAGTTACTCCCAGTTCCACCATACTTCCAGCATGGCCCCACTGGCTCCCAGTTCCACCCTGTGTAGTTTTACTCATTCCCAGTATGATCCTGGGCACTGACAGTCACTCCCAGGATGGTTCCAGTATGGCCCTGGTCACTCCCACTAGGATCCCAGTCACTCCCAGTCACTCCAAATAGGATCCAAGTCACTCCCAATTGGATCCCAGTTACCGCCAAGGTGGTCCCAGTTGCTTCCAGTATGATCCCAGTTGCCCCCAGTGTGGTTCCAGTTGCTCCCATTTACCCTTCTGTGCTTCCAGTCACTCCCAGTATCATCCCTGTCACTCCCAGCCACTCCCAGTAGATCCCACTTGCCTCCAACAGGCTCCCAGTCACCCCCAGTATCATCTCAGTCACTTTTAGTCATGCCCAGTATCATCCCACTATGATCCCAGTCACTCCCAGTCTGATACCAGTCTCTCCTAGTAGGATCCAAGTTACCCCCTGCATGGTCCCAGTTGCTCCCAGTCACCCCACTCGAGTTCCACTCCCTCCCAGTCCCTCCCAGGACCATCCCAGTAGGATCCCAGTGACACCCCAGATGGTGGCACTCACACCCAGGATGAACCCAGACACGCCCTGGCACTCCCAGGATAAAGCCATTTGCCCCCAGCAGGGTCCCAGTTCCTCCCAGTCACTGACTATGGTTCCAGTTGCTCCCAGGATGATCCCTGGCACTCCCAGTCACTCCCACTATGATCCCAGTCAGTCTCAGTATGATCCCAGTCACTCCTAGTCTCTCCCAGTATACCTCAGTTGAAGTCAATGTGGTCCCACTCACTCCCAGTTGCTCCCAGTAGCTTCCAGCATAATCCCAGTTGCTCACAGCCACTCCCAGTCACTCCCAGTGTGGTCCTAGTTGCTCCCAGTTTTTCTACTGTGATCCCAGTTGCTCCCAGTTGCCCTGAGCAGAGACCCAGTTGCTTCCAGTATGATCCCTGTCTGATCCCAGTCTGATCCCAGTCTGATCCCAGTCTGATCCCAGTCTGATCCCAGTATTATCCCAGTACAATCACAGTTGTCCCCAACATGGGCCAAGTTGCTCCCAGTTGCCTCCAGCACAGATCCAGTCAATCCAAGTGTGATGCCAGTCTTCCCCCAGCATGGTCCCAGTCAATCCCAGTTGCACCACTGTAGATCCAGTCACTCCCAGTTGCTCCCAGTTGCCCCCCACATGGTCCAAGTCACTCCCAGTGTGCTCCCAGTCCACCCCACGATGGCTGCAGACTCTCCCAGTATATCCCAGTTGCCCTCAGCATGCTCACAGTCATGCCCAGTTACTTCCACGTGCCCCAGGATGCTTCCAGTTCCCATCAGTACAATCCCAGTCACTCCCAGTCTATGCCAGTTTCCTCCAGAATGCACCCTGTCACTCCCAGTCACTCCCACTTTCTTCCAGGATGATCCCAGTTGCTCCAAGTATGTCCCCAGTTGGCTTCCAGCATGGCCCCACTGATTCCCAGTTCCTCCCTGAATACTTGCAGTCACTCCCAGTATGATCCCAGTCACTGACAGTCACTCCCAGGATGGTTCCAGTATGGTCCTGGTCACTCCCACTAGGATACCAGTCACTCCCAGTTGGATCCCAGTTGCCCCCAAGGTGGTTCCAGTTGCTCCCAGTATGATCCCACTACTAGTCCAGTCACCCTCAGTACAATCCCAGTAACTTGCAGACACTTCCAGTACGAATCCAGTTTGATCCCAGTCACTCCCAGTATGACCCCAGTCACCCTCACTGTGTTCCCAGTTTCTCCTAGCATGGGCCAAGCTCTCCAACTGTGATCCCAGTATGATCCCAGTACTCCCCAGCATGGTCCCAGTTGCTCCCAGTGTGATCCCAGTTGCTCTAAGTTGTCTCTAGGATTGACCCAGTCTCTCCCTTTAAGATCCCAGTCTGATCCCAGTATGAGCCCAGCAGGGGCCCAGCTGCTCCCAGGATGATCCCAGTTGCCCCCAGCGTGGTTCCAGTTGCTCCCATTCACCCCTATTATGGTTCCACTCACTCTCAGCCACTCCCAGTATATCCCAGTTGCCCCCAACATGCTCCCAGTTGCTCCCAGTATGATCCCAGTTGCCCCAGTTCTGGTCCCGCTGGCTCCAGTCCAGGTCTCGGTGTATCCCGGTGTCCCCCCTGTCCCCCCACCCCGCTCTCACCCCCTTTTCTCTCCCCACAGAGCTCCTGAGCCGCCGGCGGCCGCAGCCCCTCCCCGTGGCCTCGGGCCCAGCCGGGACCCCCCAGTCCAGCCCCACCTGCACTTTGGGGGGTCGTGTGTCCCCCCCGGCCCTGCTTTTGTTCACACCCCAGCCAGCTCCTCCCAGTGCTCCCAGTAAAGCTTCCCAGTTCTCTGCAGTCCCGGTTTTTGGGGGGGCAGTGAGGGGGCTCTGAAAATCCCAGGAATGGGGGGGTTTGGGCACTTCCAGACCCACAAAATCCTTTGAACAGGGCTTTTGGGGACATTCAGACCCCAGAAATCTTGGGAACATGGGGGCTCTCCTAGATCTCAGAAGTTACAGGAACATCGTGGTTGGGGCACTCCCTGACCCCAAAATATTGGAAAAGAGGGGCTTGGACACTCCTAGACCATGAAACGCATGGGAATAGAGGGTTGGGGCACTCCCAGACCCTAAAAATCCCCGAGAAAGTTGGCTTGGGCACATCCAGAGCCCAAAATATTGGAAAAGAGGGGACTGGACACTCCCAGACCCTAAAAATCCCAGGCAGAGTGGGATTTGGAAAGCGTCACACCCCCAGAATCCCAGGAACTGGAAATTATTGGGCACTCGGGGCCGCCCAGAACTTCATTCCCACGTATCCAGGTCAACCCAAACGCCAACCCCAGGAATCCGGGAACTCCCAGAACCCACCTTGGACCCCCCAAAACCCGGGCAGGGTCAGCAGCAGCAGCCAATGGGAGCGAGCGCTGTTGGTGCGTCATCAGCTGCCGGGCAGACCCGTCCGGAACGGAGCCCTCCCCGAGCTCAGCCAATCAGAGAACGCCCTCAACTCATTTTGGGGACCCGTGGGAGCTCCGGGAGCCCTGGCTGGGCATTTTTGGTGGGCCCTGAGCTCCCCCTCCCCCGCAGCCCACGGACCCCCCGAACCCCCCAGCCCCGGGGCTGCCGCGGGGGCCCCCAACGGCCCTCAGCCAATCCCAAAGCGCCCACGCCGCCCGCGCCCAATCCCAGCGCGCCGCGCTGATGACTCATCAGTCGCCGGGAAGACGCCTCGAAAAAAGGGCCCCAACTGCGCCCTCAGCCAAGCCCAGCGCGCCCCAAACCCCCCAAAACGGCGCCGCCCGGCTGGTTTTGGGCTGTCAGCAGCTGTCCGGCGCTGGGCATGGAGCGTGTGCGGGGAGCTGGGGCCGTGCTGGCGGTGCTGGTGGTGCTGGGAGCCCCCCCGGCTGCGGGCGAGGAGCTGTCGGGTGAGCGGGGGGGGGGGGGGAAAGAGGGGCAAGAGGGGAGAAAAGAGGGGGTGGGAGCCCCAAAAAAGGGAGGGCGAGGGAGGTGGGAAGGCCCGGAGTGATTGGGAGGGGGGTGGGAGCCCCAGAGTGAGGTTGGGGGGGGTGTGGGGATTGTGGGGCCAGTGGGAAAGGGGTGGGAGAGGGGGGCAAGGGGGGTGTGGGAGAGCAGGCAGAGGGGTGCCCTGGGGGTCCCTGGGTGTCCCTTGAGCCCTGGAGCTGTTCCCTGGGGCTCTGGGGGGGTGGGATCGGCAGTGGGGGGGTCCCCAATCCCCCTGTCCATCCCCGGGGGGCTGATGGGGGGGTTCCCCCCCAGCCAAGAGCCGGTGCTGGGGCGTCCGTGGGGCAGAGGGGGGTTGGGAAAGGGGGGTCCGGGGTGGCCCCCTGAGCTCCCAGCCTGCTGTGGGGGGCTGGGGGATGATGGGGGGGGACGGGCCACCCCCTGACCCGTGTCCTGCACACACGTGGGTGTTCCAGTGGATGGGAACATTTGAGTGTTACTTCATTAATGGCACCGAGCCGGTGAGGCTTGTGGACAGGCACATCTACAACCGGGAGCAGCTCCTGCACTTCGACAGCGATGTGGGGGTGTTTGTGGGGGACACCCCATATGGGGAGATCCAGGCCAGGTACGCAAACAGTGACCCAGAAAGGATGGAGTTTGAACGGTCTGTGGTGGACACGGCCTGCCGGCACAACTACGAGATCGCCGCCCCGTTCACTGTGAACCGCAGAGGTGAGCATGGGGCACAGCGGGTCCTCTCGGCCCCTGCCCCGGGAATGACCCTGGAGCCCCTCAAACCCTCCCTGGGAATCACCCCAGACCCCTCAGCCCTCCCTGTGCCCATCCTATTCCCTTTTGCCCTCTCCCAGTTCTTCCCAGTCCATCCCAGTCTCTCCCAGTCCTTCTAATGCCCCCTACTCTCTCCTAGTCCATTCCAGTTTCTCCCAGTCCATCCCAGTCCATCCCAGTCTCTCCCAGTTCCCCCCCGCGTCTCCACCCCGCTGGGGCCACCGAGCTCCCGCCCCTCAGCCAATCCCAGCGCGTCTCTCTGATGACGCTCCAGTTGCCAGGCAGACCCAAAGCAAAGACTTCCCTCCCCACGACTCAGCCTCCCAGTCCCGCTCGCTTCCTTCCCAGTCCACACCAGTCACTCCCAGTCCTTCCCAGTCCTTCCCACACCCTCTCACTCCACTCCCAGACCCTCTCAGTCCATTCACAGTCGTTCTCACTTCACTCCCACATCTCCCAACTCTCTCCCCAGTGCCCCCCCACCCCAACCCCTCTCCCCCACTCTATTCCCAGTCCCTGCCACTGCCATCCCAGTCCCTCCCAATGCCCTCCAAGGCCTCTGCCCTCCCTCCCAGTGGCCCCCAGCTCAGCCCAGTGTCCCCCCGTCCGTCCCAGTTTCCCCCAGCTGAGCCCAGTGTCTCCCCTGTCCCTCCCAGTTTCCCCCAGCTCAGCCCAGTGTCTCCCCCATCCCTCCCAGTACCCCCCAGCGTGTCCATCTCGCTGGTGCCATCGAGCTCCCAGCCCGGCCCCGGCCGCCTGCTCTGCTCCGTGATGGATTTCTACCCTGCGCCGGTGCAGGTGAGGTGGTTCCAGGATGGGCAGGAGCTGCCGGAGCACGTGGTGGCCACCGACGTGGTCCCCAACGGGGACTGGAGCTACCAGGTGCTGGTGCTGCTGGAAATCCCCCCCCGGCGCGGGGTCACCTACAGCTGCCAGGTGGAGCACGTCAGCCTGGAGCACCCCCTCAGCCGGCACTGGGGTACGGCCCGGCCCCCCCAGCACCGGGGGGGCAACTGGGGGTGACTGGGAGGGAGTTTGGTGGGTGCTGGGGGTGATGGGAGGGGGGTTGGAGAGTCCTAAAGGGTGTGGGAGGGGCTTGCTGGGATCCCTGCAGGGGCTGGGAAGGGACTGGCAGGAGGTTGGAGGGACCCCCGGGTGGGCTGGGGGAGAGCGGGCCGGGCTCTGTGGGGTGCCGGGGGGTGCGTGGGAGGAGGTTTTGGGGGTGCTGACCCCCCCGGCTCCCCCCAGAGATGCCACCGGACACCATCCGCAGCAAGATCCTGGTGGGGGTCGGGGGCTTCGTCTTGGGCTTGGTCTTCCTGGCGCTGGGGCTCGGCTTCTACCTGCGGGAGAAGGTAAAGGGGGGTCCCCAAATGGGGGTCGTGGCCCCCCCCTTGCTCTCCCACAGCCTCTGGGCCCCCCCTGTCCCCCCAGCCCCTTTGCTCTCACCCCCTTTTCTCTCCCCACAGAGCTCCTGAGCCGCCGGCGGCCGCAGCCCCTCCCCGTGGCCTCGGGCCCAGCCGGGACCCCCCAAACCCTGCGCTCATTTGGGGGGGCCGCCTGTCCCCCCCTTTCCTTATTTTGTTCTCACCCCACCCAGCTGTTCCCAGTGTTCCCAGTAAAGCTTCTCAGTGCTCTGCAGTCCTGCTTGTTGGGGAGAAGTGGGGGGGGCTCTGAAAATCCTGGGAACGGGGGGGTTTGGAAACATTCAGACCTTAAAAATCGTGGGAATACAGGGATATGGGCTCTTCTAGACCATAAAAGTCCTAGGGATAGGCGGGTTGGGGCACTTCCAGACCCAAAAGTCTTGGAAAAGAGGGACTTAGACACACCTATATTCCATCAAAATCCCAGGAACTTGGGGGTTTGGGCACTCTCAGGCCTAGAAAATTCTGGGAGCAGGGGGGTTTGGGACAGGTTAGACCCCCCAAAACCCAGGAAAAGAGGGCTTGGAAACATTCAGAGCCCGAAAAATCTGGGATCGTGAGGTTTGGGCAATGTCAGACTCCCAATAACCCCGAGAACAGGGGGGGTTTAGTCGCTCTCAGACCCCAAAAATTGTGAGAACGGGGATTTGGACATTGACAGGCCCCCAAAATTGTGGGAACAGGAGGGTTGGGAACACTGAGACCACAAAAGTCTTCGCAACACAGGTGTATGGGAATAAGGGTTTTAAGCACTTCCAGACACCAAAATATTGGAATAGACAGTTCAGAAACTGTCGGCCCCAAAAAACTCCTGGGAACAGGAGGGTTTAGGCACTCCCAGACCCATGAAATCCTGGAGAAAGGTGGTTTGGATACACCCAGACTCTGAAAATCCTTGGAACAGGGGGGTTTGGGCAATGTCAGCCTCCCAATAAACCAGGAACGGGGGGGGGTGGGATTTCCCAGAACCACAAAATCCTAGAAAAGAGGGGGTTATTTACTCCCAGACCCCTAAATTTGTGCGAACGGGGGAGTTGGGCACTCCCAGTTCCTCAAATCTTATAAAAGAGCAGTTTGGGCACCATCAGCATCTAAAAAACACGGGAACAGGGGGTTGGGGAAATTCAGACCCCAGAAATCTTGAGAACACGGGACTATTGGCTCTTCTAGACCATAAAAATGCGAAGGACAGGGGGGTTAGATCAACCCCAGACCCCAAAATATGGGAAAAGAGGGGCTTGGACACGCCCCCAACGGCCCTCAGCCAATCCCAAAGCGCCCACGCCGCCTGCGCCCAATCCCAGCGCGCCGCGCTGATGACTCATCAGTCGCCGGGAAGACGCCTCGAAAAAAGGGCCCCAACTGCGCCCTCAGCCAAGCCCAGCGCGCCCCAAACCCCCCAAAAAGGACCCGCCCGGCTGGTTTGGGGCTGTCAGCAGCTGTCCGGCCCTGGGCATGGAGCGTGTGCGGGGAGCTGGGGCCGTGCTGGCGGTGCTGGTGGTGCTGGGAGCCCCCCCGGCTGCGGGCGAGGAGCTGTCGGGTGAGTGGGGGGTGGGAAAGGGGGTCGGGTGGGAAATGGGGGGAAAGAAGGGAGAAAAGAGGGGTTGGGAGCCCCAAAGTGAGTGCGAGGGGGGTCGGAAGGCCCGGAGTGAGTGGGGGGGGGGGTGGGAGCCCCAAAGTGAGGGTGGGGGGGTCTGGGGATTGTGGGGCCGGTGGGAAAGGGTGGGAGAGGAAGGAAAGGGGGTGTGGGAGAGCCGGTAGAGGGGTGCCCTGGGGGTCCCTGGGTGTCCCTTGAGCCCTGGAGCGGTTCCCTGGGGCTCTGGGGTGGTGGGATCCACATTGGGGGGGGCCCCAAACCCCCCTGTCCATCCCCGGGGGGCTGATGGGGGGGTTCCCCCCCAGCCAAGAGCCGGTGCTGGGGCGTCCGTGGGGCAGAGGGGGGTGGGAAAGGCGGGTCCGGGGTGGCCCCCTGAGCTCCCAGCCTGCTGTGGGGGGCTGGGGGATGATGGGGGGGGTCGGGGCACCCCCTGACCCGTGTCCTGCACACACAGGGGTGTTCCAGAGGATCACAAAACGCGAGTGTCACTTTATCAACGGCACCGAGCGGGTGAGGCTCCTGGAGAGATACATCTACAACCGGGAGCAGCTCCTGCACTTCGACAGCGATGTGGGGGTCCATGTGGAGGACACCCCGCATGGGGAGAAGTTTGCCAGGAGCTTGAACAGCCAAAAGGAATATATGGAGTTCACACGGTCAGCTGTGGACTGGTACTGCCGGCACAACTACAGGGTCGTCACCCTGTTCACCGTGGAGAGGAGAGGTGAGCTGGGGCAGAGCGGGTCCCCTCGGCCCCTGCCCCGGGAATGACACTGGAGCCCCTCAAACCCTCCCTCGGAATCACCCCAGACCCCTCAGCCCTCCCTGTGTCCGTCCCCGTGGCCTTTTGTCCTCTCCCAGTCCATCCCAGTCCACCCCAGTCCATCCCAGTCTCTCCCAGTGCCCCCCTGCGTCTCCGCCCCGCTGGGGCCACCGAGCTCCCGCCCCTCAGCCAATCCCAGCGCGTCTCTCTGATGACGCTCCAGTTGCCAGGCAGACCCAAACCAAAGACTTCCCTCAGCAGGACTCAGCCTCCCAGTCCCGCTCGCTCCTTCCCAGTCCACACCAGTCACTCCCAGTCCAGCTCAGTCCTTCCCAGTCCCTCTCACTCCACTCTCAGACCCTCTCGAACCATTCCCAGTCGTTTTCACTTCGCTCCCACATCTCCCAACTCTCTCCCCAGTGCCCCCCAGCCCATCCCCTTCTCCCCCACTCTCTTCCCAGTCCCTCCCACTGCCATCCCAGTCCCTCCCACTGCCATCCCAATCCCTCCCAATGTCCTCCAAGCCCTCTCCCCTCCCTCCCAGTGCCCCCCAGCTCAGCCCAGTGTCTCCCCCGTCCCTCCCAGTGCCCCCCAGTGTGTCCATCTCGCTGGTGACGTCGAGCTCCCAGCCCGGCCCCGGCCGCCTGCTCTGCTCCGTGATGGATTTCTACCCTGCGCCGGTGCAGGTGAGGTGGTTCCAGGATGGGCAGGAGCTGCCAGAGGACGTGTTTTCCACCGACGTGGTCCCCAACGGGGACTGGAGCTACCAGGTGCTGGTGCTGCTGGAAATCCCCCCCCGGCGCGGGGTCACCTACAGCTGCCAGGTGGAGCACGTCAGCCTGGAGCACCCCCTCAGCCGGCACTGGGGTACGGCCCGGCCCCCCCAGCACTGGGGGCACACTGGCAGGGGGGCTGGGGGCTCAGGGGGACAATGGGGGCAATTGGGAGGGAGACTGGGGGGGAATAGGAAGGGCTCGAGGGTGGTGGAGAGGCTGAGAAGGAGGTTGGTGGGTGTTGGGAGGGCTTGAGAGGGGCTTTGGGGAATCCTGGGAGCAGCTGGGAGGGAGTTTGGGGGAGCCTGGGCGGGACAGGAGGGAGGCTGGGGGGGCTTGTCATGACTGGAAGGGGATCTGAGAAGTGGGGGGGGGTCTGGGAAGGGACTAGGAGGGGTTCTGGGGTGTCCTCGGCATGATGGGAGGGGGTTTGGAGGGTCCTAAAGGGGCTGGGAGGGGCTTTGTGGAATCCCCAAAGGGGCTGGGAAGGGACTGGCAGGAGGTCTCAGGGGGTGCTGGGTGGGCCGGGAGAGACTAGGATGGGGTTTGTGGAGTCCTGGGTGGTGTCTGGGAGGTTTTAGGGGTGCTGACCCCCCCGGTTCCCCCAGAGATGCCACCAGACACCGTCCGCAGCAAGATCCTGGTGGGGGTCGGGGGCTTCGTCTTGGGCTTGGTCTTCCTGGCGCTGGGGCTCGGCTTCTACCTGCGGGAGAAGGTAAAGGGGGGTCCCCAAATGGGGGTCGTGTCCCCCTTTCCCAGAGCTTGTGTGCCCCCCCTGCCCCCCCACCCCGCTCTCACCCCCTTTTCTCTCCCCACAGAGCTCCTGAGCCGCCGGCGGCCGCAGCCCCTCCCCGTGGCCTCGGGCCCAGCCGGGACCCCCCAGTCCAGCCCCACGCTGAGTTTGGGGGGTCGTGTGTCCCACCTGTTGCTGCTGTATTTTGTGCTGAGAAATTCTCCAGAGCAGTTAATTAGGGGTGAGATAAGAAAGGGTTTATTTGCCAAGGCTAAGATGTTACAAGACCCGCGCAGGTCGTGCCTGAGAGGTTACGTTTTATAACACCATCCATCCAATCCCAGATGTGTCCACCCTGTGGCCTTTACTCTGGTCCCCCCCGGGTCGACCCCCTTCAAATGAGTCTGGGGTGTATTTCGGGACCCCCCATTCATCCCATCTTCACCATCTTCAGAGCACAAAGGGTACATAGTTACCTAATTCTTGACCATATTCTGTGGTTTAGGCCTTGATATGCTGTTCTGCCAACAATCTAGGCCTTGCCTTGACAAAAGACTAAACATTTCTATTGGATTTGGGGCTATGAGTGATATCGGGAGGATAGAATGGGGGAAGAGGGTTAAGGAATGTATGAACAAGGGTGGTAGAGAGAGGGAAAGGAACAAGGGACAAAAAGGGGGAGGGGAGGTTGCTGCTTTTAAAATCTACTTCCACTACTTATAAAACTTACAAGTCTTACAAATATTAGAAAAATAAAAAAACATTAGGGGCTTAAGGCATCAGTCCCCCCTTAGAGACTGGACAAAACCCAAAGGTCTTGTCCAATCTCTACTACCTACACCTACAACAACTATAAAACGGTGCATGCAGTGAGCTATTACACTAACACTAAGTATATACAATACTAAAATAAACAGTTGTTTCATCCATGTCCAGTTCGGTAACCATGAGGTGAGTTTGTTGAGGACATCTCCTAAACCTAGGGAGACATCATCCAGAGATATTTGGTGTAAGATTTTAGTTTGATTTTGAATTGCGGCCAAATCATTATTAATTCTACCAGTCTGGTCTATGTAAGAGCAGCAGCTGGTATTGATGACTTTACACACACCTCCCTGTGAGGCTAGCAAAAAATTGAGGGCCATTCTGTTTTGTATTACTACATGAGACAAGCTCTGGAATTGTTCTTTCAGGGTTTCAATTGCATCCAGAGTGTGATCTTGAATGTTTTCCATAACAGCCGAAATATTTACAATTGCCTTTTCCAATTCACTCACTCCTAGAGGTGGGATTAAAGCTCTGACTATGCTGTGGAAAATCGTAGGGCGTTCAATGAGGGGATTGCTAGTTCTTTTCACTCTTTTTGGATAGGGTCTTTCCCATTCTGGTTCATCAATTGGGTTGAGAATTGTTATATTTGGAATCACTGGCCCCAGGGCACAGGTCCAATCTTTATCAAGGGGCAAAACTTTCCAGGCCTCCTTTTCACAAATCCAATACCATCCTGAACCCCGGGGAGGAATTAATCTCAAAGGGAACTGTGCCATCCCTACAACAATTTCTGGGTTTATTTCTTCTTTTGAATTGTTTTTATCACAGTGGGGGGGGAGAATGATTTTTCCTGTAGCGTTTATGATCATACAGGGAACAACATCCTGATTAGAAATTACATTACTTAGGGCCACCGGGTAATAGGCCTCTGTAACTGGCTTCCAGGTCCCTGGGAAATTCATCATGGACTTACCGAAGTTTGTCTCATTTAGTAAAATGCCAATTAGGGGCCACTCACTATTCTCATCATCAATTGCTGGTACTTGAGTACAAATCCAGCATTCCGTTTTCCGGAGAATTTTAGATACGTTTTGGACTAGGGCCACATGCAATTTTTGGTCCCAAACGCGGTTCATGGTTACCGGTTGCACGAACAGAATGCACAGAACAAGCAGTCTATTCCACATCCTCGTCGTCGGTGCCTGGTTCTGTCTGGTTGGTTGTTCCAGGAGCTGATGCTCTCTTGACTCTGGAATAGTGGAACCAGGGTTCTCTGCCAGCAACTTTGACGGAGGTGAGGGAAGTCAGCAGGACTTGGTATGGTCCTCTCCACTTGGCTCTCAAGGGGCCACTGTTCCACCACTTGACGTAGACCCAGTCTCCTGGCTGGAATGGGTGAGCAGGGGTGTCCAGTCCTATGGGTCTGGATAGCTCGATGACCTTCTGCAGCTTCTGCAAAGTAGAGCCTAAAGCAATCAAATATTTTTGTAAATCGGCTCTCCCCCTTAAGTGTACATCCCCTGGTACGTGTGGTGCCTGACATGGTCTTCCATATAATATTTCATAGGGGTTATGTTATCCCTCTGCCTCGGCTGGATACGAATTCTCAGCAGAGCTAGTGGCAAAGCCTGAACCCAGGACATAGATGTTTCCTGACAAATTTTACTAATTTGCATTTTCAAGGTGCCATTCATTCGTTCAACTTTGCCACTGGCCTGAGGTCTGTAGGGGGTATGTAGGTCCCAGACAATTCCCAGGATGCGGCATACTTCTTTTACTACTGTCGCAATAAAATGTGTTCCTCTATCTGATGCCATTCCTAGAGGAACCCCAAACCTTGGAATTATGTGGTTTAGTAAAGCTTTTACCACTTCCCTTGCTGTGTTAGTGCGACAGGGGTATGCTTCAGGCCATCCACTGAAAGTGTCAACCAGTACAAGGATGTATTTGTACCCCCCCATGGTGGTAACTCAGCAAAATATTTGCCAGTAATCTCCGGGTTGGTCTCCAGCTTTTGTTACCCCTAGTACCACTCTCTTTGATGTATCTGGATTGTTTTGTTTGCAGATTTCACACTTACCAACCACAGACTGCACAGCTTCAGTCATACTTGTTCCTATTACTGTTTTCTTTAGATGTTTCAGGAGGTTTTCCGTTCCCCAATGGGTAGCCTCATGTTCCTGTTGAGCTATTTCCCTAAGGAGCGGTGGTGGGACTACAACCTGTCCAGTAGGGGTAACACCCACCCCCCTTCTTTGATTTCAGCTTTCCGTGATCTAATTAGCTGATTGTCTCTCTCATCATACTTAGGGGTGTATTTTGTCAAATCAATTTCTTTTTGTGGCACTACTGCCAAGATGCCTTTTTCTGCAGCCCTTTTTGCTGCTTGATCAGCAAACTGATTTCCCAACTCGGGAATTGTTTTCCCCTTCTGGTGGGCCCTACAATGCATAATAGCTACCTCCTCTGGTTTCCAAATACTCTGCAGGAGTGCATGGATTTGGTCTGCATGCTTGACTTCACTGCCTTGGGCTGTCAGTAGTCCTCTCTCCTTCCAGATGGCTCCGTGGGCATGTACAACACTAAATGCATATTTTGAGTCAGTCCAGATATTTACCTTCTTTCCTTCACTCAGTTCCAAGGCTCTTGTCAGTGCGATTAATTCTGCTTTTTGGGATGACACATCTGCTGACAAGGCTTTTGCCTCGATCACTTCGTCTCTGGTTGTCACTGCATACCCTGTGAAGCGCTTACCATCCCGCATGAAGCTGCTTCCGTCCGTATACAGTTCCCAGTCTGCGTTTTCCAGGGGCACATCCTTCAGGTCTGGTCTGCTGGAGTGAGTCTCCTCTATAGTCTGCAAACAGTCATGCTCGGGGACACTGTCAGTTAGTGTTGAAGACAGAAACATAGCTGGATTTACAATAGATGTTGTTTTTAAGGTAACATCGTCCTGTTCCAGCAACACAACCTGGTACTTAAGCATTCTGCTGGGGGACAGCCAGTGGCCTCCCTTTTGTTCAAGCACGGCTTGAACTGCATGGGGCACATACACAGTGATGTGCTGCCCAAGGGTGAGCTTCCGGGCCTCTTCAATCAGGATAACAGTTGCTGCGACAGCTCGCAGGCACCCCGGCCACCCTTGGCTAACACTGTCCAGCTGTTTGGAGAAATAAGCCACAGCTCTTCCTTGGCTTCCCAGAGTTTGTGATAATACCCCCAGAGCAACATTTAACTGCTCGTGTGTGAACAGTTCAAAAGGTTTAGTCAAATCTGGTAGTCCTAGTGCTGGAGCTGACATCAAGGACTGTTTCAGTTGTTTGAACACATCTCTGGTCTCATCTGTCCATGTTACAACTCCCTCTTTGGCCGTTTTCAGGGCTTCATACAGAGGTTTGACTAGCAACCCATAGTTAGCTATCCACAGCCGACACCATCCTACCATTCCCAGGAAAGCCTGCCTCTCTCGTACAGTGTGGGGCTCTGGGGGACGGCAAATGGCCTCTTGTCGGTCTGTACTGAGTCGCCGATGCCCACGATAGATCTCAAGTCCCAGGTAGATGACTATCTCCTTGGCTATCTGTGCCTTCTCTCTCGAGACCCGATACCCACTTAGCCCCAAAAAGTTCAAGAGACTTACAGTGAGCTTGATGCACTGGTCCCGGCTTTTGGCTGCAATTAAGATGTTGTCAACATACTGCAGGTCAACTCCTTCTTGCTGCTGTCTTCTCCAGTCCTCCAGTTCCTTTGCCAACTGATTTCCGACAAGTGTTGGACTGTTCTTAAAGCCTTGTGGAAGAACTCTCCAGGTTAGTTGCGTTTTTCTCCCCGTCTCAGGATTTTCCCACTCAAAGGCAAAAATCTCCTGGCTGTCTTTGTGTACAGGAATGCAGAAAAAGGCATCTTTAAGGTCGAGTACAGTGAACCATCCTAAATCCTCTGTCAATGTGGTTAACAGTGTATAGGGGTTGGCTACTGCTGGGTAAATGTCCTCAGTTATTCTATTGAAGGCCCTAAGATCTTGGACTAGCCGATAGCTTTTGCCATCAGCCTTTTTCACGGGCAGTATGGGGGTATTAAATCTGGATTCACATTCTACTAGTAAACCAAATTTAAGGAACTTTTCAATTATAGGTGCTAGGCCTTTTCAGCTTTCTAATTTCAAAGGATATTGTTTCTGCCTTACTGGGGCTGCTCCTGGCCTGAGTGCGATGCTTACTGGTTCAGCTTGCTTTGATTTCCCAGGGTACTTGCTGGCCCAGACTAAAGGTATGACAGCATTTTAAAATTCTGCAGGGATCTCTCCATGATTTTCCTGTATAAAGAAAGCAGCTACCAAGGTGTCTCAGTCTGAAGAGACTAGACTGTAAAGAGGAGGAGTTATGAGGTAGACCAAACTCCTCTCTCTCTGCAATTGTAATGTCAAATTAAGGGGCTTTACTCGAGGAAAATGTGGAAAAACCAGAAGAAATAACAACCCTTTATTAAAAGATATATGTATGTTGGCAAAAAACCAGTAACACAAACCAAAACAACACCAGCAACAACCACCACAACAACAAGTCCAAAAGAACACTGCTCTGTCCTTCGGCACAGCCCGAATCGTGGCCAGCAGGGGGCGCTGTGGGATCGCTGGAGCTGCAGGACCTGCAGTGCCCGGCCGTGGCCAGCAGGGGGCGCTGTGGGCCCGTCAGTCCCCGCGGGCAGAGGGGCCGCAGAGAGCGGTCCCGGGACCGCGGGGGAAGCCGAGAAGGAGATGAGGGGGGTCCTCGCCTCCGTGGGGGCGACAAGGAAGGCAGGCAGCACACTCCCACGGGAACTCACCGCTGTCTCAAGTGGCGGGGACTCACTGCAGTCTCAGGTGGTGGTGTCTCAAAAAAACTCCTCCACCTCTCCCGCGGGCAAGCAAAACTCTCCGATGAAACACAACAGCTCCGGCGGGAGGGACAGTCAGGCAGGTCGAAGCCAGCAGGACGAGAGGTCGAACTCCCCAGGATTAACAGCCAAAAAACAAGCTAGACCTCCGGCCCCCCTCCCCAACAAAATGCCTGTCTGCACCCCGGGAGCCAGTCACAGCACTCTGCCTCTCACCTTTCCCACCAGCGCCCAACCCCCCCCCCCCCCACCTCTCCCCTTTCTCCAATGGGTCCATTACCCTAGGTTGGCTACATCTTTTGTAATGCTAATGACCTCCCTTCCCCCTGCTCACTCCCTTTCTTTCCCTTGGAGTGAGGGCAGGGGAAGAAAAATTCCCCCTGATTTCCTAATCTATAACAGTCAGAATAACAATTTCATGAAATAATAAATAAGTACAATTATACAGACAAACAGTTGGTTTTAACCCACAAAACCCAAATGTCTAACCCAGCACCCTGGGGCATGAACAGAGTGGTGTTTGTTTGGCCCCCTGAGCCCAAAGTAAAGGGAGAGGGGGAAAAAACCTGTTGGTGAGAGTGGTGGTGCTGTCTGGTCAAGAGTGGTGGTTGAGGTTCGGTCGAGAGTGGTGATCTGCAGTCTGGTTGAGAGCGGTGGTCACAGTCTGATTGAAAAGTGGTGGTTGCAGTCTGGTTGAAGGGACATCGGTGACATCACAGGGACAGCAGTGACATCATAGAGACATTGGTGACATCACAGAGACAGCGGTAACATCACAGGAACAGCAGTGACATCAAAGGGACAACAGTGACATCACAATCACAAGGACAGCAGTGACATCACAGAGACATCGGTGACATCACAGGGACATCAGGGACATCACAGTCACAGCAGTGACATCACAAAGACAGCAGTGACATCACAGGGACAGCGGTGACATCACAGGGACAGCAGTGACTGTTACAACCCCCCCAGGAAAGAGGCGGGGGGGTAACTCAGGTTTTATCCATAATTCCCTTGGGGTGGATTAAAGTGAAACGACACTGAATAATCGGTGTCTGAAAACATATTGACAAGGTTTATTTGAACAATTTTGTATCAACAGGTTTGCCAGCATTTTGGGGGCTGTCATATAACAAGGCCAACCTTTCGGGGGAGGAGCAAAATGCATAGGGGAGAGAAAGACAGGGTAAGAGTAAGGGAGAGCAAGAAAGAAGAAAAGATGAGAGTGGTAAAAACGTAAATAGTCACCGCCCACTGGATCCAGCCATGTAAAAAGCAATGGTCTGGATCCACAGGCGGTGGGGGGAGAAGAAGGAAAAATCCCCCCCAAACCCCCAAAGTCACCAGTCAATATCCATATCCTTTGCACCTCCCCAAGGTGGGGAGTTGTTTCCATAGGGGGGTGTCCCCCTTTCTGGCGTGGAGTTCATGTGGAGGGCGTGGTAAACTCGGCTCTTCCCGCCTTTTGGGGGCTTGACATCTTCTGCACTGGAGGAGGGGGGATGGGCCCAGCTGCCCATCAGAAAGTCAAAAGCCTGCAGAAGTCTCTTAGAATGCAGAAATCATTAACTGTTCCAGTCTCTGACACTCCCCCAGAGCAGCGCTCGTGGGGAGATCTCTGCTCTCAACCTCCAGCAGTGACCTTGGGGGGTCCCCAGCCAAGGCAGGAATCTCCACACACCCCCCAAGAAGGGTTCTGTTGGAAGAACCTGCCCCTGGGAAAGGGGACTGACCCTTTCTGGTAGAAACCCATGGACTGACAGTCCTTGGACTCCAGGGGTTCCCTCACCATCAGGGGCTTCATTTGGGGTGAAACCAGTCTGGGGTCCAACATCTCCTGCCTTGTCCTGGCCCCCTCTCAGCTCAGCACTGACCCCTTTGCAAATGGGGCATTGTCTTGGTGCCATTGCAGGGGGATGTCCTGCCCCAGTGTCCCAGTGTTCCTTTAATTCCCAGAGGCCCTGCAGTGTCCCAGTGGCCCCTTGATTCCATGACCTTCGGAAACACCTCAGGGTTCCTTTGGTTCCATGAGGCCCCCATGTCCCAAAGGCCCCTGGATTCCAGGAATTCCGCAGTGTCACAAGGTTCCTTTTTTTCCATAGGGCCCTGCAGTGTCCCAGTTGTGCCTTGATTCCAGGAGTATCCAAATTCTCCCGGGGTTCCTTTGGTCTCAGGAGGTCCCGCAGTGTCCCAGCGGCCCCTTCATTCCAGGCAGGCCCAGGGAGACGAAGCCAAAGACGGAGCCCCGACCCCGTCAGCATCTTGGGGGGCGGGGGGGCAGGACCTGGGAAACGGCTGGGAAGGGACTGGGATGGACTGGGATGGAGTGGAATGGACTAGGATGGACTGGGACAGACTGGGACAGATTGGGATGGACTGGAACACTAGGATACACCGGGACCAGGACTGGGACCCAGCAGGACCCCCCGGGAGCAGGATCTGAGCACACTGGGACCCTCCAGGACCAGAACTGGGGCAACAGGGATCATACTGGGAGCTACTGGGACCACACCGAGGGCTACTGGGAGCAACTGGAGGCCACATAGGATAGAGTGGGAGTGCCTTGGAGTCACTGGGATCATACTGGTGGAAACTGGAATGTTACTGGGGCATCTGGGAGTGACTGGGAAGGACTAGGAGCATGCTGAGGGCTCTACTGGGATATCCTGGGAGTGTCTGCAACCATGGTGGGGGTGACTGGGACTGTACTGGGAGTGACTGGGACTATGTGAAGGGGAATTAGGACCGGGCTGGGGGCAACTGGAAGGAACTGTGAGTGACTGGATCTACAGTAGAAGCAACTGGGATTGACTGGGACTGTCAGGAGGGAGGACTGGCATCATACTTGGAGTGACTGGATCTGTGCTAGGGGCAACTGGGAGCAACTGGGACCATACTCGGATCACGGTGGGAGAAGCTTGGCCCATGCTGGGAGCAACTGAGACCACACTGAGGGTGACTGGGGTCATCCTGGGATCATAGCAGGAGTGAGTGGGATCATGCAGGAGGTGATTGGGATCATACTGGGAGCAACTGGGAGTGCACTGGGGATGACTGGAAGTGGCTGTGAGCAACTGGGATCATGCTGGATGCTTCTGGGGGCAACAGGGAATGAGTGGGACCACATGGAGGAAACTGGGAGCAACTGGGAGAGACCAGGAGTGACTGGGATCATCCTGGGACTGACTCGGCGCTGAATGCGAAAAATCGGTCCGAGAAACTGCTCAGAGATTTTTTATCTTTAAGCAACAAGGTATTTGTTTATTCAACGTTGGGAGCAAGCCAGCTGGCGCTGGACAAACTTGCTTGAAGGCTTCACACAAAATCAGCATTTTTCTACAATCTTCAGCTGGGATTAAATGCATATTCAAGTGATTACAACATCTATCGATGCATATTAATAACAGGCGGAGTAGAGGTGGAGCTCAGGCGGGGCTTGGGGCGGTGTTTCTCTTGGCCCTCAATCCTGAGGGTACTTCCACTCTTCCTCCATGGCTCTGGGGGCTTCAACTCATCTTCCTCAGCTTGACCTTCCTTCTCTTCCATTCTTCTTGACCCGCTCACTGAAGCTTGGAAAAAGCCCTGGCTCCCGGCCTATTCCTTCTATTCCAATGTCTCCCTGATCCTGCTGTCTCTCTAATTTATCCCCTCGAGGCCTAGGACATGTTCCTGTACTATTCTCTGAAGCTTTGCTCCAGTCAGTAGAACAGTACGAGCACAGATGGTCTTGGATGTTGGTAGCTTGTTAGCAGACCCCAATTTCTTAGTTAACTCTTTTGGGCCTGGCCTCCTGTTTCCCCAGGGACACAGCCCGGGCCCGGCTGTTCCCATTCCCATTCCACGGGTTTGCATTCCTGTTCCAGGTGTTCCCATCCCATTCTAGTTGTTCCCATCCCATTCCAGGTGTTCCCATTCCCATTCCATGTGTTCCAATTCCCATTCCAGGTGTTCCATCCCATTCTAGGTGTCTCCATTCCCATTCCTATTGTCCCTCCTCCCGTTCCTGGTGTTCACATCCCACTTCTGTTTTCCCCATTCCCAGTTCTTTGTGTTCCCATTCATATTCCAGGTGTCTCCATTCCCATTCCTATTGTCCCCATTCCCATTCCAGGTGTTCCCATCCCACCTCTGTTTTCCCTATTCCCATTCCAGGTGTTCCCATTCTCATTCCAGGTGTCCCCATTCCAATTCCTGGTGTCCCCAGTCTGCTCCCAATGTTCCCATTCCCATTCCAGGTGTCCCCATTCCAATCCCAGGTGTTCCCATTCCCATTCCTGGTGTCCCCAAACTGCTCCCAATGTTCCCATTCCCATTCCAGGTGTCCCCATTCCAATTCCTGGTGTCCCCAGTCTACTCCCAATGTTCCCATTCCCATTCCAGGTGTTCCCATTCCAATTCCAGGTGTTCCCATTCCCATTCCTGGTGTCCCCAACCTGCTCCCAATGTTCCCATTCCCAATTTTCCGATTCCCAGTCCAGGTGTCCCCATTCCCATTCCTGATGTCCCCATTCCCATTCCGGGTGTCCCCATTTCCATTCCAGGTGTCTCCACTCCCATTCCAGGTGTTCCCATTGCCATTCCTGGTGTCCCCATTTCCATTCCAGGTGTTCCCATTCCCATTCCAGGTGTTCCCACTCCAGGTGTCCCCATTTCCATTCCAGGTGTTCCCATTCCCATTATTGGTGTTCCCATTCCAGGTGTCTCCACTCCAATTCCATGTGTTCCCATTTCCATTCCAGGTGTTCCCATTCCATGTGTCTCCATTCCAATTCCAGGTGTTCCCATTCCCATTCCAGGTGTTCCCACTCCAGGTGTCCCCATTTCCATTCCAGGTGTTCCCATTCCCATTATTGGTGTTCCCATTCCAGGTGTCTCCACTCCAATTCCATGTGTTCCCATTTCCATTCCAGGTGTTCCCATTCCATGTGTCTCCATTCCAATTCCAGGTGTTCCCATTCCCATTCCAGGTGTTCCCATTCCAGGTGTCCCCATTTCCATTCCAGGTGTTCCCATTCCAGGTGTTCCCATTCCCATTCCTGGTGTTCCCATTCCATGTGTCTCCATTCCAATTCCAGGTGCTCCCATTTCCATTCCAGGTGTTTCCATTCCCATTCCTGGTGTCCCCATTTCCATTCCAGGTGTTCCCATTCCCATTCCTGGTGTTCCCATTCCAGGTGTCTCCACTCCAATTCCAGGTGTTTCCATTTCCATTCCAGGTGTTCCCATTCCAGGTGTCTCCATTCCAATTCCAGGTGTTCCCATTCCCATTCCTGGTGTTCCCATTTCCATTCCAGGTGTTCCCATTCCTTTTGTCCCCATTCCCATTCCTGGTGTCCCCATTCCCATTCCAGGTGTTCCCATTCCCATTCCAGGTGTTCCCATTCCAGGTGTCTCCATTCCAATTCCAGTTGTTCCCATTCCCATTCCAGGTGTTCCCATTCCCATTCCTGGTGTCCCCATTTCCATTCCAGGTGTTCCCATTCCCATTCCTGGTGTTCCCACTCCAGGTGTCTCCATTTCCATTCCAGGTGTTCCCATTCCCATTCCTGATGTTCCCATTCCAGGTGTCTCCATTCCAATTCCAGTTGTTCCCATTCCCATTCCAGGTGTTCCCATTTCCATTCCAGGTGTCCCCATTTCCGTTCCAGGTGTTCCCATTCCAGGTGTCCCCATTTCCATTCCATGTGTTCCCATTCCCATTCCTGGTGTTCCCATTCCCGTTCCAGGTGTCTCCATTCCCATTCCAGGTGTTCCCATTCCCATTCCAGGTGTTCCCATTCCCATTCCAGGTGTTCCCTCCCCATTCCACATGTCCCCATTCCCATTCCTGCTGCCCGCATTCCCATTCCTAGTGTCCCCAGTCTGCTCCCAATGTCCCCATTCCCATTCCAGGTGTTCCCATTTCCATTCCTGTTGTTCCCATCCCATTACTATTGTCCCCATCCCATTCCTGATGTCCCCATTCCCATTCCAGGCATTCTCATTCCCTTTCCAGGTGTTCCATCCCATTCTAGGTGTCACCGCTGTCATTTCCCCTGCTGGTTTACCTTTAAACCAGCACACCAGGGCTGTGCCCAACGGGGGTCCCTGTGGATCATCCAACGCGGGTCCTCCCATGGCTGATGGAGTTGGAGCAGCGGCCGAAGCTCTTCCCGCAGTCGGGGCACTCGGGGCTTCTCTTACCGGTGGGTCCGTTGGTGGGAGGTCAAGGCAGAGCTGTCCCTGAAGCTCTTCCCACACTCCCCACACTTGTGAGGCCTCTCCCTGATGTGGATGCGAAGGTGGGTGTAGAGGGTGGAGCTGTCCCACATTCCCTACACGTGTAGGGCTGTTCCCCAGTGGGGATGTGCTGGTGGCTGAGCAGCTTGGTGCTTGTGCTGAAGCTCTTCCCACATTCCAAGCACTTGTAGGGCCATTCCCTGGTGTGGATACAACGGTGTTTGCAAAGGCTGGAGCTGTCCCTGAAGCTCTTCCCACACTCCGCACACGTGTAGGGCCTTTCCCACTGTGGATCATCTGGTGTCGGAGCAGGTGGGAGCTCCGTTTGAAGCTCTTCCCACACTCCCCACACGTGTAGCGCTGTTGCCCAGTGTGGATGCGACGGTGGTTGCGAAGGGTGGAGCGGTCATTGAAGCTCTTCCCACATTCCCCACACGTGTAGGGCCCTTCCCCACTGTGGATCGTCTGGTGTCGGAGCAGGTTGGAGCTCTGATTGAAGCTCTTCCCACACTCCTCACACATGTAGCGCCTTTCCCCACTGTGGATCATCTGGTGTCGGAGCAGGTTGGAGCTCTGATTGAAGCTCTTCCCACACTCCCCACACGTGTAGGGCCGTTCCCCAGTGTGGATGCGACGGTGCTTGTGGAGGTTGGAGCTCTCCCTGAAGCTTTTCCCACATTCCCCACACGTGTAGGGCTGTTCCCCACTGTGGATGCGACAGTGGTTGCGGAGTGTGGAGTGGTCACTGAAGCTCTTCCCACACTCCTCACACGTGTATGGCCGTTCCCCAGTGTGGACGTGCTGGTGCCTCAGGAGGTAGGTTCTCTTCCTAAAGCTCTTCCCACATTCCAAACACCTGAAGTGCTTTTTCCTGCTGGGAGGCTGCTCAGAGACCACCAGCTCGCAGTTCCGCCTCAAGGTCCGGCCGCCTTCCCGGCACACGCTGGCTCTTTCCTCCTCACAGCCCCCTGGGATGGCTTTGGAGCCCCTCCTGCGGGGGCATCTCCGGCCCTTTTCCTCCCCGCTGCCTTCCTGCGCCGGGGAGCCCTTCAAAACGGCCTCTCCCACCAGGCTCTGCCGGGGGGATTTGTCCTCCGCGCTCTCCGGCCTCACCTCGGGGCCTGGGGCAGGAACCAACAAGGACACGCAGGGGATTTGCCTCCGGCCCACAGGGAAACCCAAGGACATCCCCCCAACTCCGGCCCCGGCAGGACGGCCACAAAAGACAAAAGACCCACCCAAAGGGGCACTGACTTCCTCCTCACCTGCCTGGGGGGCCCAAGGCATCTTCCTCTTCCTCGCAGCCTCCTCCTCCATCCGCCCAAGCTTTGGGAAGCAGAAATAATGCTGGGGGGGAAAACATGGGGTGAGCACATTGCCCTTGGGGTTCCTCCTGCCCAAGTCCAGCTCAAGGACTCACCGGGCATCTTGTGTCCGTAAAAAGCCCCAAAACACCAACATTCAGCCCAAAATCCCCTCCCAGGAGTTCCCCCTCTCTGCTCTCTGGGGTTAGGGGGGTCCCCCCTGTCTGGCCTGATGGCACTTCTGCCTGCATTGGGGGTCCCCCTTCTCTGGGCTGCCAGGGGTCCCGCGGCTCCAGGGGGTTCCCACTCTCTGGGGTCCCCTTTAGTGTTGCCAGGGCGGTCCCAGGGCTCACTTCTCCCCACTCTGCCTCCCGGGGCCGGCCGGCCCTCCTCTCTCGGCTCCCACCCTCGCAAACCTCTTGGCGCTCTCAGCTCCCACCCCGCCTCAAGGCCCCCCCTCCTCTCCACACTCCAAGGCCTTCCCCCTCTCCGGGACCCCCGCTTAAGGGGCCCGGCGCTCCCTCTCTGCTCCCCCCCCCTCCAGCATTCCGGGGGTCTCCCAGCTCCGGGATCGCCCCTCTCCGCTCTCCCCACTCCGCGGCTACCGGGGTTCCCCCCCGGCTCTCACGGGGGCCCCCAAACCGCTCTCGCCCCCCCCGCCATTGCCCAGCCACCGCCAGGACCTTTTGGCTGCTCTTCTTTGTGCTCCCGCTCGGCTCCTCCCTCGGCTGGGCCGCCGCTTTTGGCGGGTTTCCTCCTCCGGGATCCGCCCCCTGCAGCCCTTCCCCCCCTGGACCAGCCCCCTTGGGCCCCCCTTGGGCCCTCCTTGGGCCCCCCTTGCCCAATAAGTCTGATTATACAGACAAGGAATTGATTTTAACCCACAAAACCTAAATGTATAACCCAGCACCCTGGGGCATGAACAAAGTGGTTTTCCTTGGGCCCCCCCCCCGAGTCCAAAGTAAAGGGAGAGGGGAAAAAACCGTCTGGTGGGAGAGCTGTTGCAGTCTGGTCAGAAGAGGTGATTGCAGTCCAGTTGAGGGTGGTGGTCTCAGTCTGGTTGAGAGTGGTGAGCTGCAGCCTTCCTGTGGATCCCACGAGTGGTGGAAAGGTTCTGAAACTCCAGGTTTATATATTCTCCAGTTCAGGCAGGAATGGTCAGTCGTTCCCTCAGAGCGGGGAATTCCATAAAAGGATGCTTAGTTCGTTTCCTCAGAGCGGGGAATTCCATAAAAGGATGCTCAGTTCGTTCCCTCAGAGAGGCGAATTCCATAAAAGGATATGAGGATTGTCAGAGCAGGGAATTCCATAAAAGGGTATGAGGACAGGGACACCCCCCCACCTCGCAGGCCCCCTCCCCCCCCGACAACAGTTCCTGGGAAAATGGCATGGAAGGCCATAGAATACACACTTTTGGGCTACACCCATCCAGTGAGGAATCGGTCCCAGCTGTTCTAACTAGGACACTGTGTCCGTCATCGCTGACATCATCATCATCATCGGCCTCGTGGCAGTCGGTGTCTGGAAGCTCCGATCCGGTAACTCCCGGGATGGGGGTCGGCAAGGGGCACGGATCCGCCCGGCAGCATTCCGGGGATCCTCTGCCACGGGTGCTGATCCCGCTTTCTTTCCATAGGGAAGAGGGAGGGGAATGGATACGACCCCGCGCCCACCAGTGAGTCCCAGCAGCGTGTGTGGATCCAGATCCTCTGTGCAGGGATCCCAGGATGGATGCCGGGATTCCAGAGGGGAATGGGGGCCTAATGGCTGGAGCGGGCTTTGAAGGGGATTGCAGCTCAGGGCAGGATTCCAGAGTGGGGTCAGGTGGAATTGTGGACTGGGATCAGGGCTGGATTCTGGAGTGGGATTGGCGTGGGATGAACAGAGCAGGATCAGGTGGGAATCCGCAGCAGTTCCTGCTCTGCCTGGGCTCCACAGCCGGCTCTATCCCCTGGGATGGGAACAGGGACATGGTGACTCCTTTCCCCGCTCTCATCCCAGCAGGAATCATGGCCTGAGCGATCCCAGAGCTGGATCCGCCCCTTCCCTCTCCCTGTGGAAAGGCAGGAGCTGCTGGCAGAGCTCATCCCGCTGTTCCCACCCACCCCGGCCGCCCTGCGGCTCTTCCCGATGGATCAACTTCCTGCTTTTTCCCGTGTGAAACCCAGGACCACAATTATTCCTGAGGCTTTAATTTGGGTGTGAAAATCTCCTGCTTTGGGCAATAAATCCTGGCTCCTCCTCCGGCATCCGGCAGTTCCTCTGTGGGAACCAGGAATGGGAATGGGGACAGGGGGGGACTGGGATGGGGACATTGGGGATAGAGATGGGGACACTGGGAGCAGGTTGGGGACAGCAGAAATGGGCATGGGAACTCCAGGAATGGGAATGGGGACATTGGGAGCAGGTTGGAGTCACCAGGAATGGGAATTGGGGCACTGGGAATGGGAATGGGGACATGGGAGACCAGGATAGGGATAGTGGGGACAGGAACGGGGACACTGGGAGCAGGTTGGCTCAGCAGGAAGTGGGAATGGGGACAGGGATGGGAACCCCAGGAATTGGAATGGGGACAGGGATGGGAACCCCAGGAATGGGAATGGGGACAGGGATGGGAACCCCAGGAATGGGAATGCGGACAGGGATGGGAACGTGTCTCTCCAGGAGTTGGTTCAATACAAAGGTCGGTCCCTGGCTCGAGGCCACGGGAAGCCCCTTCTTTGGGAATGTCTGGGAACCAGGTGTCAGAGGTTTGGAAAGAGGTGTTGGAATTGTTTCCCAGTGTCCCCCCATTCCCATCTGTGTCTCCCGGGATGGGGTGGGTTGGAGCGGAGCCGCAGGCGCTGGGCAGGGGCAGTGGGGGGAGGGCGGCTCTCGGGGACACCGCGGTGGCCGCGGGGAGGGCGGGGGGTCCTTTGTTCGGGGGCTTTTGGGGTTTGTCCGGGACCGGACAGAGCGGGAGCTGATTTTGGCCACCTTGTTCTCTTTTCCTCAGAGGAAGTTTTTTCCCCACGGGACACCTCGTGGAGAACGACCGAGAGAGAGAGAGAGAGCCCGACCCATCTGGGAGCGAGGTGTTCTGCTTTGGGGACTGCCCCGGGAAAAGGGACTCCTTCACTGCTGGCTGCGAGCACACGGGGCTGAGAGAGCTTTGAACTGCTGGGACAGTTTCTCCCCCCACCTGGGGATTTGGGACTTGGTTTTGTTTCTTCTGAAAGTTTTTGGTTGCACCATTTGTTGTTTATTCAGATTTTGTTAATAAAAAGTTGTTTCTTTTCCTTTTCCACACTTCCACCTGAAGTCTCTTAATTTCTAAGTTGTAATCTTGTTTAACCAAGACCCAGTGCCCTCAGGGGGAGGAGGAGGAAAGGAGACCAAGAGGTGCTGTGGCCACTCAAACTGCAGAGGAACAACCAGTGCCAGTAGCAGCTGCCCCTCTACAGAAGAAATCCAAGACCAAATCAGCTCAGTTAGTGAGGGATGAAGGGGAAGCAGAGCCCTCAGAACAGGAGCAAGAGGCAGGACCAGAGATAATCACCAGATCCCCATCTCCGGCTGAGCTGTGAGAGATGTGAAAAGATTTCAGCCTCCAGCTGGGAGAGCCCCTGCTGACCTGGCTGCTCCAGTGCTGGGATATCATGGCCCAGCATATGGAACTAGGTGGGAGTGCAGCCAAGCACCTGGGATCCCTGTCCTGGGATGTTGGGATTGACCAGGGGATTGGGAAGAGGACAGAGAGGGGATGAGAGCTGGGTACATATGGCATGGACCCCTTGCACAGCAAGGAATAAATGACGCTCTTCGTGCGGTGGTGATACAAAGAGAAAGTTTATTCAAAATTCCCACTCTTAAATCCCTGTGTACCATGTGACTTCTTCAGCCAATAGAGTTATATGTGACTGCGCATGTCCCCTCGGGCCCATCGCCCTGGCACATCCCCTGTGCATCCAGACACGCCTCCTACATATCCCCTCTCTCTAATATCTTAAAGAAGTCACAAAAGACAGTGTAAAAAACAGTGCAAACAACCAGAACATTGTAAACTACCAAGCTTCGCAGTGACCCAGCACATTGCTTCGCTTAGCTTCTTAACTCTAACATAAACCTTTTAAAACCTTATATTCCTGTAGGGTAGTGCAACTTGGATAATTATTTTATTAACTTGGGGCCTTCAGCCCAACTGTGTGTAAACTATAACCTTTATTAATCTGAGGGTTTTTTAATAACTGGGGATTTCAAACTTTATTCAAGAAACAGGGTAAGCATATCAAAACTCAATTCTTCCAAGGTGACCTTGTGGTGTAGGTAATGTGGTCTTGTGAGGTATTCTGTGTTTTTATGTTTTCCAGTCACACAACTCTCTTATTCATTCACTCATCTCACACACGACGGCCGTCATCATTCACGCATACGCATACACACACCAATATTTGCAGTTTGCTTGTCACCACATTGGTCATTAATATAAACTGAAACATAACAACTGTTTTTAAACTCCTGAGTTATCTGGTTCCTGCAGTTGTGATTGTGTATCCAAATAGGGTTTTACACACCTGGAGGGAATCCACTTTAGTTCTTTTCCTGTTGCCACACAAGCGTAACCTCTCCCCCAAGTCAGAAGATCTAAAGGTCCTGTCCATTGTCCCGAGATCAAATCTTTTACCATGACTAATGGCCTGGGAGAGGCAAACGCCTGAGATTTGTGCTGCTTCTCATATCTGCTTCTTTCAGCACTGTCACAATTTAAAAAATTGATAACATATGTGGCTTTCCACAAACGTTCTTGCGGACTGTATAGCTTCTCCCCCCCTCTTTGTTTTATTAGCATCTCTTTCAGTGTGCGGTGTGCCCTTTCTACAATTGCTTGTCCCGTAGGTGAGTGTGGGATCCCTGTGATATGTGAAATTCTCCATTCTGATAGGAAATTCCTTACCTTTTCAGAGACGTATGCTGGTCCGTTATCGGTCTTAATCTGTTGTGGAGTGCCAAGGGTAGCAAAACAGCTTAGCCAGTGTCTTATTACATCCTTGGCTTTCTCACCTGTGTGTGCTGTAGCAGTGATGTACTGTGAATGTGTGTCTACAGTTACATGTACATATTTCAAGGAGCCAAATTCTGGGATGTGTGTAACATCTGTTTGCCATATCTGATTGGATAATAACCCTCTGGGGTTAACACCTTCCTGAGATGGCATGGGGGTAATTTTTTGACAGTCTGGACAAGTCAATATGATATCTCGGGCCTGATTGATAGTAATTTTGAATTGTCTCTTTAGAGAGCGTGCATTCTGGTGGAAAAACGAATGGGACAATTTTGCTTGCTCAAGGGTCCTAGGTACTGTGTTGAACATTGCTGCTTTGTCAGCTTCTCGGTTCCCTTCAGCTATTGGCCCTGGCATGTCAGTGTGAGACCTGATGTGCATTATATAAAAATCAAACCTTCTGTGATTGACAAGGAACCAAATACAACGCATTTCAAACAACAAATGAGGGTTAGAAACATCCCGAAGAAATGAACATTCTAGACGTGAAACTAGCCCTGCAGCATAACAAGAATCAGTGACAATATTAACAGGTTGTTCAGAAAACTTTTCCAAGGCAATACGAATGACAGCCAGTTCCAGAACCTGCACAGAGCATTGGTTCATGGTCTGTACCTTTTGTTCCCATTGTCCGGTATCAGGATTTATCCAAGTCACTGCAGCTTTCTGTGATCGCCCAGATGCATCTGTAAAAACTGTGAGGCCTTTTACTGGCTCACTTCTGCATCTAGTCGTGGTTCTTAAAGGTAAATTACCGATTTCTGCCCAAAGTTTGTGCTTAGGGAGATTAACTGAAATGTTACCATCAAAACCTGCTAAGGCAGCTTGGAACTCGGTGTCCTCAGCCAGCATCCAAGCTAAATTGTCCTTCGTGGCTGGAATGTAGATGACCGCTGGATCTCTTCCATCTAGTTCCTGTAATCGAACTCTGCCTTTAATAACAAGCTTAGCAAACATTTCATTAATTGTCCATACAGTTTTAGGTGGGGTGTGGGGCAGAAATAGCCATTCTAGAACCAGCAGTGGGTCCTTTTCAGTCTGGTCCCACTGGAATAAGACTGCAAATGGCTGATACCTGCTGGGAATTAAGGCCAGGCAGATTTGCAGTTCAGGATCTCTCCTTCTGCTCTGCCTAGATTCTATCGCCTTGGCACAAATGTCTAACGCCTGTTTGGCCTCTGCTGTCAGAGCCCTATTAGACGTCAGATCAGAGTCCCCCTTTAGTAACACAAAGAGAGGGTGTAGCTCCTCTGTGGTTAAGCCTAGAACAGGCCTTAACCAATTAATAGCTCCCAGAAGTTTTTGCAACTCATGTAAGGTTAAAGTGTCTTTTACCTCGAGCTGCAGCGGCTGTGGGGAAATCTGTTGTTGCGTGATTCTCCATCCAAGATAGTTCCAGGGCTGCGATCGCTGGATTTTCTCTGCTGCAACCTGTAAGCCTGCTTCTTGGACAGCATCAGTTAAAGCAGTAACAACAATTTGCAGTTCATTTTCTGTGGCCATGCTTATTAAAATATCATCTATGTATTGGTAGATTATTGCAGAAGGAAAACGTTTTCTGACGGGTTGAATAGCATTTGCAACTACTGTTTGGCATATGGTTGGACTGTTCTTCATCCCCTGAGGGAGAACAACCCAATGATACCTTTGCATAGGCTGTGAGTTGTTTAATGCTGGAATGGAAAATGCAAACCTTGGGGCATCCTCGGGGTGCAGGAATATGGTGAAAAAGCAATCCTTTAAATCAATTATTGTCAGAGGCCAGTTTGCTGGGAGCATAGCAGGTGAGGGTAATCCTGGTTGCAATGCCCCCATAGACTCAATGACTGCGTTTACTGCTCTGAGATCCTGAATCATCCTCCATTTGCCAGTTTTTTTTTTGGAATGCAAAATACAGGAGTGTTCCAGGGACTATTTGTTGGCACAATGTGTCCTGCTTCCAATTGTTCCTCTACAAGCATCTTTAAATGTTCAAGCCTTTCTTTTTTCATGGGCCATTGGTCTACCCAGACCGGCTGGTCACTTTTCCAGACCAGCTTAATCGGTGCTTGGGACAGCTGACCAATGGCCCCTATTGAAAAACCTGGTTGCTTGCAGGAGGAATTTGCATTACTGTGCCAAACTGGGAAAGTATATCACGTCCCCACAGAGAACAAGGGATTGGGGCTATGAATGGAGCTACTTTTGCTACTTGCCCCTCTGGTCCCAAGACGGTGAGTACTTGAGCACTCTGTCTGGGTCTTTGTGTGCCTCCCACCCCTTGAATGGTTGCAGCTGGGCAAACAGTAGGCCAGTCAAGTGGCCATTCGGAGTCCTTTATTATGGAAACATCGGCTCCCGAATCCAAAAGGCCTGTAAATCGGTGCCCATTAACCTGGCACGTCATGAGCGGCTGTGCTGCTGTGATGGCTGCTGCCCAGTAAACCTGTGGTTGTCCCGTGCTGCCAAAGGCCCCTGAACCCCGCTCCCTCCCCCCCTCCCCTGCAGGCGACGCACTGTAGAAGGGGATTAACTGAGCAAGCTTCTGTCCTTTCGGGATGAAGCAGGGGGGTGAAGGGGTCCATGCCATTATCAGAATCTCGCTATGAGAATCCGAGTCTATTACACCTGGCAGCACAAACAAACCCATTCTGGTGGTAGAGGACCTTCCAATCAGCAGTGCATGTACCCCTGGATTAAGGGGACCCCGATGTCCAGTCGGGATTAGCACCACCTCAGTGGAAGTTATGAGGACTGTGTCCCTGTTGGATAAGTCCAGCCCAGCGCTGGCTGATGTGACGGGGCACAGATCGCTGGCTGGGGTGCAGGGGCACAGAGCACTGGCTGAGCTGGGGGGGCACAAATCGCCAGCCTGTTCCCCTGTGTCGCATGTGATTGCTGTACCGGGGCGTGCGACAGCGCCCCTCGCCTCCAGTTTTTTTGGCATCCTCCTTGCTTTGGGTTGTTTTCGAGGTGCCAATGCTAGAGGTTTCTGAGGGCAGTCCCTTCGGAAATGGTCAGGGGCCCCACAAATGAAACAACCATCTTTGGGTCTGGCTCCCTGTTGTGTCCTTAACTGAGTACTCAGTGCTACTGCTAGCAAATCTGATTGATGTGTTAAAGAACCCACCTCTTGGCAGGCACGAACTAATTCTGAGATACTGCAAGTTTCCCTCTTAGGAAGGGTTTGCAGAACTCTTTTACAATCCACATTAGCATTTTCGAAAGCCAGTCTTCTGCTAAGGATCTCTCTGGCTTCCTCATTTTCAATCTGCCTATCCAGAGCAGATTGCAGCCGATCTAGGAATTTTGTGTAGGGTTCTGTTGGGCCCTGTATTATTTTGGTGAATGACAAGTTTGCATCTCTGTCTGATGTAGGTAATTTTCTTATTGCCCGCATGGCATGTTTTGCTATTACCTCGTATACCTCTCTAGTGTAACCGGTTTGAGCATCTATGGAACGATAGTTCCCATCCCCTGTGAGTTGGTGTGCTGATACCCCTGCTTGCGGGTCATTAGCGTAAGCAGAACAGATTTCTCTAAAATCGTTCAGCCATACATTGTATTGTGTGTTAGAAAGGCTTATTTGTAACAAGGTTCTCCAGTCATGAGGCATGAAGATGTATGTGGAACTTAGTGACTCTAAAAATGCAAGCGTGTTAGGGGATGATATGCCAGTTTCTCTCATTAACTGTCTTAGTTCTTTGGTTAGTTCATGTGGTAATGGTTGGAACCTGCGGCTTTGACGTGGACCAATAATTACTGGACATGCTTGTATAACTTGTAAGTCCCCAGTACGCAATGCCTCTTCTCTGCATAAAGCCCACCTATCAATTGTACCTTCTCGGTATGTTGCTTCATCCCTTGCCGGCGGAGCTATCCCGAAATCCCCCTCCTCCTCCCCCCATTCCTCCCATTCCCTCCCCCCCGCAGCTCCTGCGAAAGCGGCTGTCTGTGGGTGGGTGGTGGTGGTGGTTGGGGAGTACGGCGCGGGGGCGGGGAAGGACGGGTCGGTGTCCGAACCGCGTGGCAGGCGAGATGGTGGTGCCCGCTCCTGGGCGCGTACTCGGCGTTCATGCGCGGGATGGGTTGGCGAGTAAGCTGAGCTAGCCCCCCCACTCCCGTCACGGGACCCCCTGCTGCTGTCCCACTGACTGGAACCTCGCATCTGGGGCCCCGCTCCCTCCCGCCGGTCCGTGTCCCTTGGGCTCTTGGTTCTCTTCCCCGTATTAGAATTGTGAACGGCTCCACCCCCTCCTCCCGCCGAGCTTTGTGAGTTCAAACTGCGGCGCGTAAAAGTGGGGCTGCTGCTTGCAGCCTGAGTGGGGGTGTATGTGTTCGTCGTTCTTTGGTGGGATCTGCTTAATGCAGTCATTATAGCTTGCCAGGCTGGGTAAGCATTGTTTGCCTGGGAATCCCCTCCCTGAGCCTTGAGTTTGATAAGATTGCCTATTTTGTCCCATATGTGAATGTTGAGGGCTTCAACTAGAGGTAGTTCTGGTACGGCTGCTTTAATGAGCCGCACCAACTCTGATAGTTCAGCCCTTGTAACCTGAACATAGTAAGGATTCAGCAGAGCAGCCAGTGCTTCTGTGTCCCGTGATACTTCGGTAGGGAAAAAGTTCCCCATGTTACCTTTGTGTCTCGGCGCTGCTGGGGTGCGCTGCTGAAGAGGGTCTGTCGGTTTGTTGATTTGTGTTGGCTCACTGTCGGTTGGGCTGTGGCGTCCCGTCGGCGGCGGCTGATGTCCCGGTGCAGGCAGCAAGCGGCAAGCGGAGGCGGCAGGCACGGGCAGCTGTAGCGACGGACGCGGGGGTTGACTGTAGAGGCGGAGGCTTGGGGCTGCGGCGATCGGCGTGTGCGGGCTGCGAAGCGGCGAACGAAGCGGCGGCGCTGGCGGCGGCGTCTCAGTCACGTGGCGGCGGCTCGGCGTGGTCCCGGCTCCGTCTCCGGTGAGCGCGGCGTTCGCAGCGGCGGCAGCGGCGGCTCCGGGGCTCCCGCGGTTCGCTGGGCGGCGCGGGGGTCGGGGGTGCGCTGTGTCGGAAGGCGCGGCGCGGCGCCTCGGTGAAGCCCGCGCGGTCTGAATACGGCGCAGGGGCTTTTTGCTGGCAGTGCTTTTTAAGCACGCCGCAGGGTCAGTCTGCAGCGGTGAGCAGGCGGGGAGCCGCGGCCAGTTTCTGCTGGACAGAAAACTGGATCGGGGGCTCCGCGGGGGTCAGCGGTGGCTGGGGTTGCTAGGACGCGGCAGCGGCAAGCCGCTTTTTGCACGTGGTCCACACAGTCGGTAGCGAAGAGTCGCTTTACCAGATGACCGACACTCAGGGGACTAACAGGCCTTTCCCTGACGATCTTAAGGTGCTCCGCGGCTCGTTCTCCGAGCTGCAGGCACGCTTTCACCCAGGGAGCAGTCTTAGACGTGCGGGGTGCGTCCCAGTCACTCACCGCTTTCGATGTTGCGTTGACCCCCTCCGCTCTCTCCGGTGGCTGCTTTGACCTCTCGGTTTCTTCCTTAACTCTTTCTTCTCTTCTTCCGTGCACTATCTTACTATTATTGAGCTCACTAAACTAACTGTCCGTCTCTTAGATCTCACTAAGACCACGGGTTATTGACGTCAAAGTTTTTTGTGGTGAAGTCTCCCTTCTTCGAAAATGAAGAAGATCCCGGAGACACCAGCTGATCTCCTGATCCAGGATAGATATCTCACTTAATATAAGCTAAAGATGTCCCGTTCGGGTGCCACTTATGGCATGGACCCCTTGCACAGCAAGGAATAAATGACGCTCTTCGTGCGGTGGTGATACAAAGAGAAAGTTTATTCAAAATTCCCACTCTTAAATCCCTGTGTACCATGTGACTTCTTCAGCCAATAGAGTTATATGTGACTGCGCATGTCCCCTCGGGCCCATCGCCCTGGCACATCCCCTGTGCATCCAGACACGCCTCCTACAGGTACAGGCTTGGGAACTGCCAGGAGGGCTTTTGAAAGGAGTGTAGGGGAAAGGGATGTCTAAGAACAAGTCCCTCAGGAGAGGGAAGCAGAGAGGCTGAGTTTTGACCCCAGCACAAGGGTCTGCAGGGCAGAGCAGAGAATATGCCCACAGAAGATTCTTGTGTGTCCGTCTTTGCAGTTCTGACAGGCACTTCTTGTCACAGCCTGTCCTCTCCACTCCAGAATAGGCCCTGGCAACCAAAGAACCAACACCCCACACCATAGTGCAGACCAACCCATGTGCTTTGGGCCCTTTTGTTGTCCTATCCATTCTGGCCTATCGTCTCCATTCTGGAATGGCCTCTGGAAACCAAAGAACCAAGCCCCCACCACATGACAGTTCAACCCCATCCGTGTGCCAAGGGCTCCTTTGTGGTGTCACAGCCTGTCCTCTCCATTCTGGAATGGGCCCTGGCAACCAAAGAACCAACGCCCTACAACCCCAAAGTGAAGCCCCACCTTTCTGCCATGGGCCCTCTTGTGATGTCACGGCCTATCCCCTCCATTCCAGAATGGCTGCTGGAAACCAAAAAACCAATGTCTCACAGCCCCTAGTGCAGCCCAACCCCTGTGCCATGGGCCCCTTTGTGATGTCACAGCCTGTCCTCTCCATTCTGGAATAGCCCCTGGAAACCAAAGAACCAACACCTCACACCCCCACAGTGCAGCCCCACCTGTCTGCCACGGGACTCTTTGGGATGTCACGGCCTTTCCCCCAGGAAAGAAAGCCTGGAACCTTCGGGTTTCACATGCAATTGGGGGACGACCCTGGGCACTCCATGGGCAGCAAGAGCTTTCTGTCCTGGCTCTTTTTGTCTGGCAGGAATCTTCAGCTGTGTTCAGTTTGGGCAGTCAGACTGGCAATTTCAGTGCAGGGCTCCTGCAAGTGAACGACAGCCCTTCCCTCCAGGAAAGAAACCCCTTACCCTCGGTCTCTTCACCTGTTCCTTAGAACACAACCTGCAGGGAAGCTTTCTGGGATCTCTTCTCTTGAGAATTGGGAAGATAGACCCACTCCCATGTTTAACACCTCAGGCAAAACCACCCTTTGAACACCTTTCCCAACCCTCCCCAACCTTTCCCAAAGCCCAGATTTTACAGGTGTCTTGTAATTCTGGCCCAATCTCACCCAAGCCCACAAACCATGACAGAAACCTCTCAGCCTCACGCTGCCTCCTTCCCATTGCTGTGCCTTATGTGCAGGCAAAAGGCCTTAAAATCAAGTACCCAAAATTCATGGTCTGTTCTTTTTCCCACAAAAGAAGGCGTGGTGAACTCCCCAGACCAGGGATTGGAAGATCTCCCCAAAACTCCTTTGGTACACGCTGCAGGGCCAACGATTCCTCTGCTCTGCCCTGTCGGCACTGCTTTGTCTCATCTGGGTCCCCAGAAACCGTCAGTGAAAGCTGGGGAATAAAATCTCTGAGCAGTTGGTTGGGTTCCAGAGGTGACCCTACTTCATTCAGTGCTGAAGGGACACAGGAATTGCTCTCTAACACATGTACATCAGTTCTCAAAACTTTTAACTCTTTCTACATTTTAACAGACAAAGGAATTCCTGTCCATTGGCTTACCAGTTCTCTGCAGGAATTCTTCTTTTCTCTTCTCTTGGCTCTGGATTTCTCACTTTGCATGATGCTTAGTCCACAGTTTTTGTCCTTTTCTTGTCTTTTCCCTGGATAGGGAGAGCCTCAGTAACTGTCTGTGTTAGTTTTGTCTTCCTCTCTGGTTTCTCTAAGGGTCTTTGCGGTTTAGAAATTCTGCCTTCTTGGTGTCCAGGTCTCAAAAAGATTTCTCTACCAGGTCTCTGACCACTGAAATATGGAAGGCCTTAAACTTTTGCTTTGTTTTTCTAACAAATGGCCATGGCCCAGAACTTGTCCATCATCCATTGTCTCTTGCCCCCATTCAATCTCCTGCCAGCAGTTTCTCCCCACTGCTGGGTGGGCTCCTTTGTCAAGCACTAGAACTTGTTGGGTAACAGGCCCAGTCCTGTTGCCTATTTTTCATGGGGATCTGCAGGAGGGCATTGAGTCTTCCAGGAGCAAATTGGCAGAGGACCCCAGGCTGGCTTGCAGTGTGGATGTACTGGAGAGTAGGAAGGCTGTGCAGAGGGTCCTGGACAGGCTGGACCTCTGGGCCGAGCCCGTGGGCATGAGGTTCAAGAGTGCCTTTGGTGCCTTTGGGGCCTCTGGCCACAAGAGACCCCCTGCAGCTCCAGGCCGGGGGCAGAGGAGCTGCAAAGGGTCCCCGTGGGAGAGGCCCTGGGGGTGCTGGTGGACAGAGGCTGAACCTGAGCCAGCGGGTGCCCGGGTGGGCAAGAAGGCCAAGGGCAGGCTGGCCTGGATCAGAAAGAGTGTGGCAGCAGGAGCAGGGCAGGGATTCTTCTGCTGGACTGGGCACTGGTGAGGCCACCCCTGGAGTGCTGTGTCCAGCTCTGGGCCCCTCAATTCAGGGAGAACCTTGAGGGGCTGCAGTGGGTGGAGAGCAGGGCAATGGAGCTGGGCAAGGGTCTGCAGTGCATGGCCTGTGAGGAGCAGCTGAGGGAGCTGGGCTTCTCCAGCCTGGAGAAGAGGAGGCTCGGGGCTGACCTTCTCCCTGTCCACAACTTCCTGACAGGAGGCTGGAGCCAGGTGGGGGTCAGCCCCTTCTCCGAGGCGACAGGCGACAGGACAAGAGGACACGAGGACCTGCCTGTCAGGGGCTGTTTGTCAGGGACAGGAGCAGGACTTTTTGGAGAGAAAGAGGGATTAGGTATTGAAATGGGCTGCCCAGGGAGGTGGTGGAGTCACCGTCCCTGGAGGTGTTTAAGCAAAGACTGGCCATGGCACTGAGTGCCGTGCTCTGCTTGACGTGCTGGGGATGGGGCGTAGGCTGGACGCCGGTTGATCTCACAAGTCTCTGCCAAGCTCAGGGACTCTGGGCTTCTGTGCCACCCCAGCCTTTGGGGACAGCGTGCTGGTGGCTCAGAGACTCCGTCCTTGCCTTGCCTTGCCCATCTCCTGGCTGCCAGGCAAGGGCCTTGTGACATCACAGCCTCTGTGGAACAGCGCGGGGGCTGAAAAGTGTCAGTGCTGCGTCCCCGTGCCCAGAGCCTGGGCAGAAGTCGGCTGGCAGGGACGGGCAGAGACTGTGCAGAGGTGTCAGCTCGTCCCGCAGCAGCACCATGCCCAGCCAGGGCATCTCCTGGCTCCTCAGGCTCTCGGTGCTCCTGCTCTTGCCTGGCCCACTGGAGCCTTGCAGCCGTGCCACAGGTGCCATTGCTGAGAACCGGGGTTTGCCTTGGATGGCCCCTTGCCAGAAAAGGCAGGAGAGGCTGGAGAGAGGGGAAGGAGGGGGGTCAGGCCGCTGGGATGGTGCCGGCGGGCCGTGAGCCCGAAGCCAGCAAGGCCTTGGGCCCACACGGTGTCAGGGGAGGACTGAGAGCCCCCAGGGAGGAGGAAAGCTGGGTAGGCCCCAAGGCTCCTGGGCCTCTTCCTTGGCAGCCCTTTGGCCAAGGCCCCCAGGCAGAGGTGGGGCTCAGCCCCTGCCCAGCAATGGGGCACAGGCTGAGCCCCAGGGACACCAGACCCAGGCGGCCTGAGCTCTTCTTCCTGCAGCGTCTGCCTGGGGCAGCCCAGCCAGGCCTGAGTCTCTGCAGGAGAGGCCAAGCCCAGCCAGAGAGGGCTCAGCCCTCTGAGCCTGCACTCACTGCAAAGGGAACAAAACATTGGCCCAGAGGACATCCTGCCCCCAAATGGAGAACTGGAAAGGTCAAGAATAAAAAAGTCACCCCCCTCCATTCTTCAAGAAATGTTCAGACCTCTTTCCTAAAAGCATCCAGGATTCGGGTCACCCAGTTTTCTCTCTGACAAGGCTTTGCAGGGGCTGCTTGGGAAAGGGAAGCCCTGGGGCCCCAGTGCAGATGGTGGGGCTGCACTCTGGGGGGGTCGGCCTTTGGCTCTTGGCTTCCAGGGGCCCCCAGGAGTCAGTGAGCCGGGCTGGGGACGAGGGGCAGGACTGGCTGGGATTGCCTCTGGGGCCTGGCCCAGAAAATGGAAGTGTCCCCATGGGGGCAGCTGGAAAGGGCCCAGGAAGGAAATGCTGCCCCAGCGCAGGCTGTGGCAGTGGGGAGTGTGCAGGGGGAGGAGGCTGGGCCAGAGCAGGGCTGGGCAAGAAGGGCCAAGCCGCGGGTGGGTTCTCCCCCGGCCCCCAGGGCCCAGCCCCTGATGGGAGGGCCTTGGGCAGGGCCTGGGGCGACTGCAGGAACCTCCGAGGCAGCCCAAGGGCCGTGCTTTTGGCAGCTGGGTTGACAGGCCCAGCTCTCTGCAAGAGAAGTTGAGGGCTCTGAGCCAGAGAGGGGCTGAGAGCCGGGTCCAGGCTTGGGAATTGCCGGGAGGGGAAAGAGGTGTCTAAGAACAAGTCCCTCAGGAGAGGGAAGCAGAGCGGCTGTGTTTTGACCCCAGCACAAGGGTCTGCAGGGCAGAGCAGAGAATATCCCCAACGTGAGATTGTTGTGCATCAATCCTGGCAGTACAGACAGGCACTTCTCTTCAAAGGTCGTTCTGGGAGCGTCTTCTTGTTCTTTCCAGGTGGGATGCAAGCGGTGGGGGGGCCTTTGACAGCAAAGGGGAGACGAGCAAGTTGAACATTTTCCTGCCAGTCTGAATCAGATGTTAATTCTGGTGGGCTGTATCCTTGGTGAATCTAAGCACATCCCTTGGCATTTGGGTTTTTTTCCGGGTGGTTCGCAATCTGAGAAACATCAGCAGAGTGGGAAGGAGGTCCCTGCAGTCAGAGGTCAGTGTAAAGGAAGCTGAGAGGGGAGCTTTGGTGAGAATGTTGCCCTCTGAGGGGATCCGTCAGTGTGTGCCTTCCCTGGGGGATTTCTTTGCAGTGGCCGTGCCTATTGCCAGGGGAGCAGAGCCACAGGCCCAGGAGCCGAGCGACAAGGTCAGGTGCTCTTGTGCTGGCCTGGTGGGCAAGGGCAGGGGATTGCAGGGCTCAGCAATGAAGCATTTCCCTCTTCTCTTTGGAGGGAATGTTGCACTCTGAGGTCATCCATCAGTTTGTGCCTTTGCCTCTGTGATGCTGAAAAACCCAGTCCGAAGAACTGCTCAGAGACTTTGGATCTTTGAGCAGCAAAGGGATTTATTGCCGACGTCGGCACAAGCGTGGTTCGCACCATGGAGAACTTGGTCGAGAGTTTCACACAATATCGGGGTTGTATACAATTTTCATATATGATTAAATATGATAAATCATATTCATCTGATCACAACATCTATCTATGCATATTAATAATGGGCAAAGCTCGGGCGGAGCTCAGGCGGAGCTTCTCTTGGCCCTCAGTTCTGGGAGGGGTTTAGGTGAGTCTGGGGTCTCTGCTCCTCTCCATCAGTCCCCAGTGTCCCCATCCTGGTCCCTCATGTTCCCACTCTATTCCTGGTGTTCCCGTTCCCGGTGTTCCTATTCCCAGTGTTCCCATCCCATTCCTGATGTCCCCATTCCCAGTCCCTGGTGTCTCCAACCTGCTGCCGATGTCCCCGTTCCCTTTCCTGGTGTTGCCATCCCAGTTCCTGCTCTCCCCAGGCTGCTTCCTGTGTCCCCAGTGTGGTCCTCCAGGTCCCCATTCCCATTCCTGGTGTCCCCATTCCCATTCCTAGAGTTCCCAACCCAGTTCTGTTTTCCCCATTCCCATTCCTGGTGTCCCCATTCCCATTCCTGATGTTCCCATCCCAGCTCTGTTTTCCGCATTCCCATTTCTGTGTGTTCCCATTCCCAGTTGCTGCTGTCCCCAACCTGCTCCCCATGTCTCCATTGCTATTCCTGGTGTCTCCATCCCATTCCTGATGACCCCAGCCTGTTCCAGTGTCCCCAACCTTCTCCTCGTCATCCCATCCTGCTCCTGGTGTCCCCATTCCCCATTGTCTCCTGGTGTTCCCATTTCCATTCCTGATGTCTGCAACCTATTCCCAGTGTCCCCATCCCTGTCCCCAAGGTCCCCATCCCAGCCCCCCTGTCCCCATTCCCATTCCTGGTTCCCACAGAGGAACTGCCGGATGCCGGAGGAGGAGCCAGGATTTATTGCCCAAAGCAGGAGATTTTCACACCCAAATTAAAGCCTCAGGAATAATTGTGGTCCTGGGTTTCACACAGGAAAAAGCAGGAAGTTGATCCATGGGGAAGAGCCGCAGGGGGGCCGGGGTGGGTGGGAGCAGCGGGATGAGCTCTGCCAGCAGCTCCTGCCTTTCCACAGGGAGAGGGAAGGGGCGGATCCAGCTCCAGGATCGCTCAGGTCGTGATTCCTGCTGGAATGAGAGCGGGGAAAGGAGTCACCATGTCCCTGTTCCCATCCCAGGGGATGGAGCCGGCTGTGCAGCCCAGGGAGAGTAGGAACTGCTCCGGAATCCCACCTGATCCTACTCCGTCCATCCCACCCCAATCCCACTCCATCCATCCCACACCAATCCCACTCCAGAATCCAGCCCTGGTCCCAGTCCACAATTCCACCTGATCCCACTCTGGAATCCTGCCCTGAGCTGCAATCCCCTTCCAATCCCGCTCCAACCATTAGGCCCCCATTCCCCTCTGGAATCCCGGCATCCATCCTGGGATCCCTGCACAGAGGATCTGGATCCACACACGCTGCTGGGACTCACTGGTGGGCGCGGGGTCGTATCCATTCCCCTTCCTCTTCGCTATGGAAAGAAAGTGGGATCAGCACCTGTGGCACAGGATCCCCGGAATGCTGCCGGGCGGATCCGTGCCCCTTGCCGACCCCCATCCCGGGAGTTACCGGATCGGAGCTTCCAGACACCGACTGCCACGAGGCCGATGATGATGATGATGGCAGCGATGACGGACACAGTGTCCTAGTTAGAACAGCTGGGACCGATTCCTCACTGGATGGGTGTAGCCCAAAAGTGTGTATTCTATGGCCTTCCATGCCATTTTCCCAGGAACTGTTCTCGGGGGGTGGCCTGCGAGGTGTGTTGGGTGCTCCTGTCCTCATACCCTTTTATGGAATTCCCTTCTCTGAGAATCCTCATACCCTTTTATGGAATTCCCCGCTCTGAGAGAGGGAACTAAGCATCCTTTTATGGAATTCCCCGCTCTGAGGGAATCACTGACCATTCCTGCCTTAACTGGAGAATATATAAACCTGGAGTTTCGGAACCGTTCCACCACTCGTGGGATCGGGAGAAAGGCTGCAGCTCAGCACTCTCAACCAGACAGAGACCACCACCCTCAACAGGACTGCAATCACCACTTCTGACCAGATTGTACCACCACTCTCACCAACAGGTTTTTTCCCCTCTCCCTTTACTTTGGACTCAGGGGGGGGCCCAAGGAAAACCACTTTGTTCATGCCCCAGGGTGCTGGGTTATACATTTGGGTTTTGTGGGTTAAAACCAATTGCTTGTCTGTATAATCAGACTTATTGGGCAAGGGGGCCCAAGGGGGGCCCAAGGGGGCTGGTCCAGGGGGGGAAGGGCTGCAGGGGGCGGATCCCGGAGGAGGAAACCCGCCAAAAGCGGCAGCCCAGCCGAGGGAGGAGCCGAGCGGGAGCACAAAGAAGAGCAGCCAAAAGGTCCTGGCGGTGGCTGGGCAATGGCGGGGGGGGCGAGAGCGGTTTGGGGGCCCCCGTGAGAGCCGGGGGGGAACCCCGGTAGCCGCGGAGTGGGGAGAGCGGAGAGGGGCGATCCCGGAGCTGGGGGACCCCCGGAATGCTGGAGGGGGGGAGCAGAGAGGGAGCGCCGGGCCCCTTAAGCGGGGGTCCCGGAGAGGGGGAAGGCCTTGGAGTGTGGAGAGGAGGGGGGGCCTTGAGGCGGGGTGGGAGCCGAGAGCGCCAAGAGGTTTGCGAGGGTGGGAGCCGAGAGAGGAGGGCCGGCCGGCCCCGGGAGGCAGAGTGGGGAGAAGTGAGCCCTGGGACCCCCCTGGCAACACTCAAGGGGACCCCAATGAGTGGGAACCCCCCGGAGCCGCGGGACCCCCGGCAGCCCAGAGAAGGGGGATCCCCAATGCAGGCAGAAGTGCCATCAGACCAGACAGGGGGGACCCCCCTAACCCCAGAGAGCAGAGAGGGGGAACTCCTGGGAGGGGTTTTTGGGCTGAATGTTGGTGTTTTGTGGGTTTTTATGGACACAAGATGCTTGGTGAGTCCTAGAACTGGACTTGGGCAGGAGGAACCCCCAAGGCAACGCATTCACCCCTTGTTTTTACCCCCCCATCAGGATTTCTGCTTCCAAAAGCTTGGGGGGATGGAGGAGGAGGCTGCGAGGAAGAGGAAGATGCTGTGGGCCCCCCAGGCAGGTGAGGAGGAAGTCAGTGCCCCTTTGGGTGGGTCTTTTGTCTTTTGTGACCGTCCTGCCGGGGCCGGAGTTGGGGGGATGTCCTTGGGCTTCCCTGTGGGCCGGAGGCAGATCCCCTGCGTGTCCTTGTTGGTTCCTGCCCCAGGCCCCGAGGTGAGGCCGGAGAGCGGGGAGGACAAATCCCCCCGGCAGAGCCTGGTGGGAGAGGCCGTTTTGAAGGGCTCCCCGGCGCAGGAAGGCAGCGGGGAGGAAAAGGGCCGGAGATGCCCCCGCAGGAGGGGCTCCAAAGCCAGCCCAGGGGACTGTGAGGAGGAAAGAGCCAGCGTGTGCCGGGAAGGCGGCCGGAGCTTGAGGCAGAGCTGCGAGCTGGTGGTCCCTGAGCAGCCTCCCAGCAGGGAGAAACCCTTCAGGTGTTTGGAATGTGGGAAGAGCTTCAGCAAGAGATCCAACCTCCTGAGGCACCAGCACGTCCACAGTGGGGAACGGCCCTACACGTGTGGGGAGTGTGGGAAAAGCTTCAGGCACAGCTCCACCCTCCGCAACCACTGTCGCATCCACAGTGGGGAACGGCCCTACACGTGTGCGGAGTGTGGGAAGAGCTTCAGGGACAGCTCCAGCCTTTGCAAACACCGTTGCATCCACACCAGGGAATGGCCCTACAAGTGCTTGGAATGTGGGAAGAGCTTCAGCACAAGCACCAAGCTGCTCAGCCACCAGCACATCCCCACTGGGGAACAGCCCTACACGTGTAGGGAATGTGGGACAGCTCCACCCTCTACACCCACCTTCCCATCCACATCAGGGAGAGGCCCCACAAGTGTGGGGAGTGTGGGAAGAGCTTCAGGGACAGCTCTGCCTTGACCTCCCACCAACGGACCCACCGGTAAGAGAAGCCCCGAGTGCCCCGACTGCGGGAAGAGCTTCGGCCGCTGCTCCAACTCCATCAGCCATGGGAGGACCCGCTTTGGATGATCCACAGGGACCCCCGTTGGGCACAGACCTGGTGTGCTGGTTTAAAGGTAAACCAGCAGGGGAAATGACAGCGGTGACACCTAGAATGGGATGGAACACCTGGAATGGGAATGAGAATGCCTGGGATGGGAATGGGGACATCAGGAATGGGATGGGGACACCAGGAATGGAAATGGGAACACCTGGAATGGGAATGGGGACATTGGGAGCAGACTGGGGACACTAGGAATGGGAATGGGGGCAGCAGGAATGGGAATGGGGACACATGAAATGGGAATGGGAACACCTGGAATGGGATGGGAAACTCTGGAATGGGAATGGGAACACCTGGAATTGGAATGGAGACACCTGGAATGGGAACACCTGGAATGGGAATGGGAACACCTGGATTGGAAATGGGGACACCAGGAATGGAAATGGGAACACCTGGAATTGGAATGGAGACACCTGGAATGGGAACACCTGGAATGGGAACACCAGGAATGGGAACACCTGGAATGGAAATGGGGACACCTGGAATGGGAATGGGGACACCTGGAATGGGAATGGAGACACCTGGAATGGGAACACCAGGAATGGAAATGGGGACACCAGGAATCGGAATGGGAACACCTGGAATTGGAATGGAGACATCTGGAATGGGAACACCTGGAATGGGAACACCTGGAATGGGAATAGGAACACCTGGAATGGGAATGGGGACACCTGGGCTGGGAATGGGGACATCAGGAATGGGAATGGGGACACCTGGGTTGGGAATGGAGACACCTGGAATGGGAATAGGGAAAACAGAGGTGGGATGGGAATACCTGGAATGGGAATGGGAACACCAGGAATGGGAATGGAGACACCTGGAATATGAATGGGAACCCCAAGAACTGGGAATTGGGAAAACAGAAGTGGGATGGGAACACCAGGAATGGGAGAAGGGACAATAGGAATGGGAATGGGGACACCTAGAATGGGATGGAACACCTGGAAAGGGAATTGGAACATGTGGAATGTGAATGGGAACACCTGGAATGGGAATGGGGACACCTGGAATGGGATGGGAACAACTAGAACGGGATGGGAACACCTGGAACAGGAATGCAAACCCGTGGAATGGGAATGGGAACAGCCGGGCCCGGGCTGTGTCCCTGGGGAAACAGGAGGCCAGGCCCAAAAGAGTTAACTCAGAAATTGGGGCCTGCTAACAAGCTACCAACATCCAAGACCATCTGTGCTCATTCTGTTCTACTGACTGGAGCAAAGCTTCAGAGAATAGTACAGGAACATGTCCTAGGCCTCGAGGGGATAAATTAGAGAGACAGCAGGATCAGGGAGACATTGGAATAGGAGGAATAGGCCGGGAGCCAGGGCTTTTTCCAAGCTTCAGTGAGCGGGTCAAGAAGAATGGAAGAGAAGGAAGGTCAAGCTGAGGAAGATGAGTTGAAGCCCCCAGAGCCATGGAGGAAGAGTGGAAGTACCCTCAGGATTGAGGGCCAAGAGAAACACCGCCCCAAGCCCCGCCTGAGCTCCACCTCTACTCCGCCTGTTATTAATATGCATCGATAGATGTTGTAATCACTTGAATATGCATGTAATCCCAGCTGAAGATTGTAGAAAAATGCTGATTTTGTGTGAAGCCTTGGAGCAAGTTTGTCCAGCGCCAGCTGGCTTGCTCCCAACGTTGAATAAACAAATACCTTGCTGCTTAAAGATAAAAAAGTCTCTGAGCAGTTTCTCGGACCGATTTTTCGCATTCAGCGCCCAGTCAGTCCCAGGATGATCCCAGTCACTCCTGGTCTCTCCCAGTTGCTCCCAGTTTCCTCCATGTGGTCCCACTCATTCCCAGTTGCCCCCAGAAGCTTCCAGCATGATCCCAGTTGCTCACAGCCACTTCCAGTCATCCCCAGTGCACTCCCAGTTGCTCCCAGTATGATCCCAATCACCTCCTGCATGATCCCACTCACTCCTGCTATGATCCCAGGATGACCCCAGTCACCCTCAGTGTGGTCTCAGTTGCTCCCAGTATGGGTCAAGCTTCTCCCACCATAATCCCAGGATGATCCCAGTTGTCCCCATCGTGGTCCCAGTTGCCCCTAGCACAGATCCAGTCACTCCAAGTATGATCCCAGTCCTCTCTCCTGACAGTCCCAGTCAATCCCAGTTGCTTCTACTGTAGATCCAGTCACTCACAGTTCCTTCCAGTTGCCCCCAGCCTGGTCCTAATTCCCCTTCCCGTAGTCCCAGTCACTCCCAGTATGGTCCCAGTCACCCCCACCATGGTTGCAGACACTCCCAGTATATCCCAGTAGAGCCCTCAGCATGCTCCTAGTCCTTCCCAGTCACTCCCAGTGTGGTCCCAGTAACATTCCAGTTTCCACCAGTATGATCCCAGTGACTCCAAGGCACTCCCACTATATCCTATGTGGCCTCCAGTTGCTCCCAGTAGCCCTCGTTGTGGTCCCTGTTGCTCCCAGTCTGATCCCCGTTGCCCCAGTTCTGGTCCTGGAGGGTCCCAGTGGGCTCAGATCCTGCTCCCGGGGGGTCCTGCTGGGTCCCAGTCCTGGTCCCGGTGTATCCTGGTGTCCCAGTCCCTCCCAGTCCATCCCAGTCCATTCCAGTCCATCCCAGTCCATCCCAGTCCCTTCCCAGCCGTTTCCCAGGTCCTACCCCCGCCCCCAAGATGCTGACGGGGTCGGGGCTCCGTCTTTGGCTTCGTCTCCCTGGGCCTGCCTGGAATGAAGGGGCCGCTGGGACACTGCGGGACCTCCTGAGAGCAAAGGAACCCCGGGAGAATTTGGATACTCCTGGAATCAAGGCACAACTGGGACACTGCAGGGCCCTATGGAAAAAAAGGAACCTTGTGACACTGCGGAATTCCTGGAATCCAGGGGCCTTTGGGACATGGGGGCCTCATGGAACCAAAGGAACCCTGAGGTGTTTCCGAAGGTCATGGAATCAAGGGGCCACTGGGACACTGCAGGGCCTCTGGGAATTAAAGGAACACTGGGACACTGGGGCAGGACATCCCCCTGCAATGGCACCAAGACAATGCCCCATTTGCAAAGGGGTCAGTGCTGAGCTGAGAGGGGGCCAGGACAAGGCAGGAGATGTTGGACCCCAGACTGGTTTCACCCCAAATGAAGCCCCTGATGGTGAGGGAACCCCTGGAGTCCAAGGCCTGTCAGTCCATGGGTTTCTACCAGAAAGGGCCAGTCCCCTTTCCCAGGGGCAGGTTCTTCCAACAGAACCCTTCTTGGAGGGGTGTGGAGATTCCTGCCTTGGCTGGGGACCCCCCAAGGTCACTGCTGGAGGTTGAGAGCAGAGATCTCCCCACGAACGCTGGTCTGGGGGAGTGTCAGAGACTGGAACAGTTAATGATTTCTGCATTCTTAGAGACTTCTGCAGGCTTTTGACTTTCTGATGGGCAGCTGGACCCATCCCCCCTCCTCCAGTGCAGAAGATGTCAAGCCCCCAAAAGGCGGGAGGAGCCGAGTTTACCACGCCCTCCACATGAACTCCACGCCAAAAAGGGGGACACCCCCCTATGGAAACAACTCCCCGCCTTGGGGAGGTGCAAAGGATATGGATATTGACTGGTGACTTTGGGGGTTTGGGGGGGATTTTTCCCTCTTCTCCCCCCACTGCCTGCGGATCCAGACCATTGCTTTTTACATGGCTGGATCCAGTGGGCGGTGACTATTTACGTTTTTACCACTCTCATCTTTTCTTCTTTCTTGCTCTCCCTTACTCTTACCCTGTCTTTCTCTCCCCTATGCATTTTTCTTCCTCCCCCGAAAGGTTGGCCTTGTTATATGACAGCCCCCAAAATGCTGCAATACCTGTTGATACAAAATTGTTCAAATAAACCTTGTCAATATGTTTTCAGACACCGATTATTCAGTGTCGTTTCACTTTAATCCAGCCCAAGGGAATTATTGATAAAACCTGAGTTACCCCCCCGCATTTTTCCTAGGGGGGGGTCGTAACAGTCACTGCTGTCCCTGTGATGTCACTGCTGTGACTGTGATGTCACTGCTGTGTCTGTGATGTCACCGCTGTGTCTGTGATGTCACTATTGTCTCTGTGATGTCACTGATTTCCCTGTGATGTCACCGCTGTCTCTGGGATGTCACTGATGTCTCTGTGATTTCACCGATGTCTCTGTGATGTCACTGCTGTCCCTGTGATGTCACCAATGTCTCTTCAACCAGATTGCAACCACCACTGTCAACCAGACTGCAGATCACCACTCTCGACCCAACTGCAACAACCACTCTTGACCAGACTGCACCACCACTGTCACCAACAGGGTTTTTTTTCCCCCTCTCCCTTTACTTTGGGCTCAGGGGGCCCAACAAACACCACTCTGTTCATGCCCCAGGGTGCTGGGTTATACATTTGGGTTTTGTGGGTTAAAACCAACTGTTTGTCTGTATAATTGAACTTATTGTATTATTTCATGAAATTGTTATTCTGACTGTTATAGATTAGGAAATCAGGGGGAATTTTTCTTCCCCTGCCCTCACTCCAAGGGAAAGAAAGGGAGTGAGCAGGGGAAAGGGAGGTCATTAGCATTACAAGAGATGTAGCCAACCTAGGGTAATGGACCCATTGGAGAAAGAGGGGGCAGGGGGGGGCTGCTTCCCTGGGTGCAGACAGGCATTTTGTTGGGGAGGGGGGCCGGAGGTCTAGCTTGTTTTTTGGCTGTTAATTCTGGGGAGTTCGGCCTCTCGACCTGCTGGCTTCGACCTGCCTGACTGTCCCTCCCGCCGGAGCTGCTGTTTCATCGGAGAGTTTTGCTTGCCCGCGGGAGAGGAGGAGGAGTTGTTTTTGGAGACACCACCGCCTGAGACTGCAGTGAGTCCCCGCCACTTGGGACAGCGGTGAGTTCCCGTGGGAGTGTGCTGCCTGCCTTCCTTGTGGCCCCCACGGAGGCGAGGACCCCCCTCATCTCCTTCTCGGCTTCCCCCGCGGTCCCGGGACCGCTCTCTGCGGCCCCTCTGCCCGCGGGGACTGACGGGCCCACAGCGCCCCCTGCTGGCCACGGCCGGGCACTGCAGGTCCTGCAGCTCCAGCGATCCCACAGCGCCCCCTGCTGGCCACGGCCGGGCACTGCAGGTCCTGCAGCTCCAGCGGCCCCACAGCGCCCCCTGCTGGCCACGATTCGGGCTGTGCCGAAGGACAGAGCAGTGTTCTTTTGGACTTGTTGTTGTGGTGGTTGTTGCTGGCGTTGTTTTGGTTCGTGTTACTGTTTTTTTGCCAACATACATATATCTTTTAATAAAGGGTTGTTATTTCTTCTGTTTTTCCACATTTTCCTCGTGTAAAGCCCCTTAATTTGACATTACAATTGCAGAGAGAGAGGAGTTTGGTCTACCTCATAACTCATCCTCTTTAGCAAGCAGTCCAGTCTCTCTAGACAGCGACAGAGGGATTGATATGGGATGGGGTAACACGGTTGGGGATGTGCAAACATTATGCTACAGGGTAAGGGATAGAATGCAGCTCCATTAAAATCTACAATCACTACACCACTACTTCTAAAATCTACCAAAGTTAAAAATTCCAAAAAGCTCTGAGGTATCACACCTCTTCTTTTACAGTTCTATCACAACTTTTTATAAGTCAATTGTATTATATTATAGAGCTCCATTTCTATGTTGGGTAGGTACACCTTTTATATATATTTATATAACTTTTATAAACCTTTTAATGCCTTAATAAAATCCCAGGGATCCTGCTTGGAACTCCCCACATCCAGAGACTGAGAGGATCTCCCTGAATAACACTTTCAGTGAGCACTGGAATCCTCAGGGTCCTGGAACCCCTGGGGGCATCAACAGCTTTGTCCCTCCAAGTGGGTCCCAATTTGTTTCCAATGGTTCAAGAATACAAAATAAACCAAATACCAGTTTCCAAAACCAAATCAACTTCTTAGTCCAGAAATCACAAGTTAATATCCAAAATACCAGAAAGGATTTCTTCAAGATTCTTTCTTTGCAACCTGAAGTACCCATAATACAAAATAAATCAAATACCTGTTTCCAAAACGAAATAAAACAAATACCAGTTCCAGAACCAAATAAACCAGTGAGTCCAGACTCCCAAATTAATATCCAAAATCATGGCTGGGCTTCGCAAAGGTAGATGTGGGAAGGGCTCTGCCCACATTTGGTACAAGCACACTGGTGGCTAAAGAGGCCAATACGAGATAGACACGTCCAGTTGCAAAAGGCAGAGCAGAAAGACTCCTTGGATGGGATGGACAGGACACGGTTCTTTCTGCGTTGTCTTTTCTCCTCGATGCTGATCCTGCTGCGTTCTCAAAGGAAGCAGCAGCGTTAGAGATGGGGTGTCTCCAGACCTCCCGACTGGAGGCCAGAGTAGACCAGTGATGAAGATCAATATGGCCAAGGCTGAGATGTTGTTTCAGGCAGTCCTTGTGTCTCCTCTTCGGGGCTCCTCTCTTGCGGCAGCCGGTGGCAAGTTCACCCCAGAGCACGATCTTAGGGAGGGGGTGGTTGGTCCTTCATCCTGGAGACGTGCCCTGCCCAGCACAGCTGTGTTCTCAGCAACATGGCCTCAATGCTTGTGACTGCTGCCTGTTCTAGAACAGATGGATTGGTCACATCATCTGAGCAGTGGATGTTTAGGATTGTACGGAGGCAGCGTTGATGGAAGCGTTCCAGGAGTCGCAGGTGGTGGCTGTAGATGACCCAGGATTCGGACCCATATAAGAGAGTAGACAGCACAGTGTCTCTGTAAACACTGATCTTGGTGCTTTTCTTCAAGTGTTTATTTCACCAAACTCTTTTATGGAGTTTTCCAAAAGTTCTCTATGCCTTTGCTAACCTGTTGTCCATCTCCCCGTCAATCTCACCATCCGAGGAGATGAGGCTCCCTAGGTAATTAAACTGCTGGACTGCTTTGAGCTCTGATTGGCCAATGGTGATGTGGGGATGATGGGGGACTTCCTGAGGTGCAGGTTGATGGAGAACTTCTGTTTTCTTTAAGCTGACTTCCAGTCCAAAGAGCTCAGCAGCCTCAGCACAGCAGGATGTTAAACGCTGCAGAGCTGCTTCTGTGGGAGCGACGAGGGCGGCGTCATCAGCATAAAGCAGCTCCTGGACAAGATGGTTTAAGGTCTTGGTGTGGGCCTTCAGCTGCCTTAGGTTGAAAGGGCTTCCATCAGTACGGTATCAAATGTAGATCCCATCCTGATCATCGAGGTCTGCCGTGGCCCTTTGGAGCATCCTGCTGGAAAAGATTGTGAATAGGGTTGGAGCGAGAACGCAGCCTTGTTTCACACCATTGGTTATTAGAAAGGGCTCAGAGAGTGCATTGCCATATCTGACTTGGCCGTGCTGATCCTCATGGAGTGAGATGATCTCTTTGAGGAACTTGGGGGGACAACCTAAACGTTCCAAAATCTGCCACACACCTTTCCTGCTCACAGTATCGAAAGCCTTGGTGAGATCAGCAAAGGTTCCATAGAGACCTTTGTTCTGTTCCCTGCACTGCTCTTGCAGTTGTCTGAGAACAAATCCCATGTCTGTGGGGCTCCTGTTGGTTCTGAAACCACATTGGCTTTCAGGGAGAATTCCTTCTGCTATAGCGGATTTTAGTCTGTTCAAAAGTATTCTTGCCAGGATTTTGCCAGCAATGGGGAGCAGAGTAATACCCCGGTAGTTTGAGCAGTCTGATTTATCTCCCTTCTTCGCATACAAGGTGATGATGACTGCATCACCAAGGTCTGATGGTATAACCCCCACCTAACTCACCCTGGGGTGTCATTCCTTTTGACTCAGTCGTTAACCCAGCTCAGGTTAATGTCTTTCTCCCCCTTAACCCTCTGAGGGTCGGCTTGACTCTCTCCTGGAAAAGCCTTTCAACAGGTCCAGGTACCAGAGAACCTTTCAACAGGTCCAGGCTACACCAGAGAGCCTTTCAACAGGTCTGATGTGCCCGGGTCACACTGAGAGGAGAAAAATTCTCACTATAATTTCACAACGTGGGGATGGTCACCATTTGACTCACCCTCAGTGTCAGTTTTGGACTACACCGATTACTCCACCACATCCAAAGGGTCCTTGTCCCTGACGCCAAAAACGTTACAACCCACCCCAGAAAAGGGGGGGGGTAACCCAGGTTCTTATTAATGAATCCCTTGGGGTGGATTAGAGTGAAACGACACTGAATAATTGGTGTTTGAAAACTTACATATGTAGGGTTTATTTTAGAACAATTTTGTTTCAAAGGTAAACAGGTACGAGGCCATTTTGGGTGTTATCATCTGCATCTCTCATCTACAACAATATGGCATAAAGAGAACCTTTGGGGAAAATGCATAAGGGAGAGAAAGGAAAGACAGGAGAAGGGTAAGGGAGAGGAAGGGAAAGAAAAGCTGAGAGTGGACAGATGTCTATAGTCACTGCCCATGGGGTCCAGCGATGGAACTTGGGAGTTGCAGCTCCCATGTCTGTCAGATGAAGTGGTGGCCTTGATCCACTGGGGGTGAGGGAGGGAAGCCCCCACACTCAGGGAAGTTATGAGTTATTATATCCATGGACAGTGTCCCGGGCCATGCCACGAACCCCCAACATCTCCCAGGCCTGCACAGAGTTCCCGTGAGGGGCAGGGAAAAGGTTTTTTCCCACCTTCCAAGGTTGGCAGAGGGGGATGGGCTTCGATGGGCCATGCCATGAACCCCCAACACCTCGGACAGCCCAGAGCAGAGTTCCCGTGAGGGGCCTGGTAAACTCGGCTCTTCTCTCCTTTCCAGGGCTTGACACCTTCAGCAGCACTGGAGGGGGAGATGGGCCCAGCTGCCCATCAGAGGGATAATGCCAAAGTCCTGCAAAAGCCGGCCAAAGCCTCCTGGCAATCCCAGAATGCAGAAATTATTGACTGTTTCAGTCTCTGACAGGTTCACACAGGAAAAAGCAGGAAGTTGATCCATCGGGAAGAGCCGCAGGGGGGCCGGGGTGGGTGGGAGCAGCGGGATGAGCTCTGCCAGCAGCTCCTGCCTTTCCGCAGGGAGAGGGAAGGGGTGGATCCAGCTCCAGGATTGCTCAGGATGTGATTCCTGCTGGGATGAGAGCGGGGAAAGGAGTCACCATGTCCCTGTTCCCATCCCAGGGGATGGAGCCGGCTGTGGAGCCCAGGGAGAGTAGGAACTGCTTTGGATTCTCTCCTGATCCTGCTCTGTCCATCCCACCCCAATCCCACTCCATCCATCCCACACCAATCCCACTCCAGAATCCAGCCCTGATCCCAGTCCACAATTCCACCTGATCCCACTCTGGAATCCTGCCCTGAGCTGCAATCCCCTTCCAATCCCACTCCAGCCATTAGGCCCCCATTCCCCTCTGGAATCCCGGCATCCATCCTGGGATCCCTGCACAGAGGATCTGGATCCACACACGCTGCTGGGACTCACTGGTGGGCGCGGGGTCGTATCCATTCCCCTCCCTCTTCCCTATGGAAAGAAAGTGGGATCAGCACCCATGGCACAGGATCCCCGGAATGCTGCCGGGCGGATCCGTGCCCCTTCCCGACCCCCATCCCGGGAGTTACCGGATCGGAGCTTCCAGACACCGACTGCCACGAGGTCGATGATGATGATGATGGCAGCGATGACGGACACAGCCACCAACACCGGGCTGGAATTCCAGACGGATTCCGGCTCTGGGAAGGGCAGGAGGGGCAGGAGGGGGAGGGTTACCCCCATCCCCCTCTCCCACACTCCCAAATTCCTCCTTCCCAAACCCCCAGTTCCCACATTGCCCGTTCCCAGCCTCACCCCAGGCGAAGATCCCGGGCTCCGGCATTCCGGCGTGCTCCACCCGGCACCGGTACTGCTCCCGCTCCCCCGGCAGCGCCTCGATCCTGGCCCAGCTGTGGAAGGTGCCGTCGCTGTTGGGAACGATCTCGCCCCACTCCGTCTCCTGATCCCGCAGTTCATCCCCCTTCAGCCAGTTGATCCCGATCATCCCGGGGTAGAATCCGTACACGCGGCAGGACAACGTCAGGATCCCGTGTTCCTCTTTCCCGGACAGATGGACATCGGGGGGCTCTGGAATGGGATAAGAGTGAGATCCATCCATGGAATTCCCATGGGAATGGGACTGGAGTTAGATCCATCCACGGAATTCCCATTGGAATGGGACAAAAGTGGAATCCATGCATGGAATTCCCACGGGAGTTGGATGACTCAGATTCATCCATGGAATTCCCATGGGAATTCCCTTGTTCCTCAGTTCCACCCTCCCAAATCCCACATTCCCAAATCCCACATTCCCATGGGAATTCTGTCTCACTCACCTTTGCGCTCCAGCGCCTCCCACCCATATCCAACGTATTTCTGGAGCCATTCCACACAGCTCTGTGCCAGCTCGTGCTGAAGAGCCTCGTACCCTTCAGATTTCCATTTCCTCTGGATGATCCGGGCAGCTCCATCGGCCGCCATGAAGGTCCCAGTCTCCGGGGAGAAGGAGATGAAATCCTGCCCATCAATGCCGTACCGAAGGGTTCTGTGGACACTCCTGTCGGACAGGAGGTCACAGCCAGAAAGTTGCTGCACTGTGTGGAGACCTGGGGGGCGGGATCGGATCCATGGAGACCCTGGAATTCCAGCCCTGTGGAGCCCCAGAGTCTGATGGAGACACACAGAGCCTCATCCCAGCCTTTGGAGCGCCTTGGATCCCCATCCCAGCCCCACACATCCCCCATTCCCCGGCTCCCCCCACTCACCCCCACTCCAGTTGTACCAGCCCTGTGCTATCTCCAGGTTGTCGGCATCAATGAACCGGTTCCTCTCATTGATCTGGGTCTGTCCATCCCAATATCCTGGCTCGGCTCCGGCCGCCATCCACGGCGTCAGCGGCTCCGTCCGGCCCCGCTCGCTGTTGTAGCGCACGAAGGGGATCCCGTCCACGTATCCCATGGACAGGAATTGAGGGATCCCCAGGCTGGGCTCCGTCACCGCCACATCCAGGTAACGCAGGGAGTGGAGAACTGGGGGGACACGGAGATTTGAGAGGTCTGGGGGTGTCCATGGGTCGAGAAATGGGAACTGGGAGAGCTGGGAGAGCCGGGAAGAGGGTTTGGGGTTCCCAGGGAAGTTGGTGCAGGGGGTGTCAGTGCTGGGGTAGGGGGTGCCAGGGGTCCCACTGCACGGGATTGAGGGTTCAAGGAGGTCCCGGCATCAGGGAAAAGGGAGATACAGGGATTGGGAGAGGTGGAACTGGGGGGTCCAGAGGGTCCCTCTGCCCAGCAAAGGGGGTCCAGAGGTCCCCAGGGTTGAGGAAACAGGGTGGGGAGATGTGAGATGGCCGGGAATGGGGGTCCAGGGTGTGCCAGGATCAAGGAAAAGGGGACATCTGGGAATTGGGAGAGGTGAGATGGCCGGGAAATGGGCTGCAGGGGGATCCCAGTGCCCAATAGGGGCGTGCAGGGGGTCCCAGTCGCAGAGAAGGGGGTTCAGGGGGGACTGGGTGGTGGATAAGGGGGTTCAGGGGGGTCCTTGTGCCCAGGAATGGAGGTTCAGGGGGGTCCCAGGGTCAGGGGAAGGGGGGTGAGGGCACTGTGAGAAGTGGGATGGAGGTTCAGGGGGTCTCTGTGCCCAGGAAAGGGGGGTCCAGCGGTCCCTGGTGTTGAGGAAAGTGGGGGCTGGGGGCTGGGAAAGGCGGGAATGGGGGTCCAGGGGGTCTCAGGGTCAAGGAAAAGGGGGCTGTGGGGACTGGGAGAGGGAGGATGGCCAGGAAAGCAGGTGCAGGGGGGTGTTGGTGCAGGATAAGGGGGTTCAATTGGGTCCTGGAGCTGGGGATGGGGGTTCAGGGGGATCCCAGTGCCCAGGAATGAGGGTTCAGAGGGGTTCCTTCCCAGGAATGGGGTTCAGGGGGGCTCCCAGTCCCGGGAATGAGGGTTCAGGAGGCCCCAATGCTGGATAAGAGCATTTAGGGAAGTCCAGGTGCTGGGGCAGAGGGTCCACGGGAAGGTCCCAGTGCCAGGAAATGGAAGTTCAGGGAGGTCCCGGTGCCCAGGAATTGCGGTCGAGGGCGTTCCCGGTGCCTGGGACCCCCCTGCAGGAAGCACAGGGAGGGGAGAACTGGGGGGCGTCACAGAGATTGGCGGGTTTGGGAGGTTCAAGGGTCAGGGAGCTGGGAGAGGTGGGATTGGCAGGAAAAAGGTCACAGGGGGGTATTTGTTGAGAATAAGTGGGTTCGGAGGGGTCCTGGAGCCAGGGATGGAGGTTCAAGGGGTCCGGGTGCAGGATAAGGGGGTTCAGGGGGGTTTCCGTGCCCAGGAATGGAAATGAGGCGGTCCCGGTGCCGCATAGGGAGGTTTAAGGGGATCCCGGTGCTGAGGGAGAGGGTGCAGGGGGGTCCCGGTGCCCGGAAATGGAAGTTCAGGGGGGGTCCCGGTGCCCAGGAGTGGGTGTTCAGGGGGGTCCCGGTGCCCAGGAGTGGGTGTTCAGGGGGGTCCCGGTGCCCAGGAATGGGTGTTCAGGGGGGTCTCCTTCCGGGAATGGGGGCTCAGGGGGTTCCCGTGCCCAGCAATCGGGATTCAGGGGGTCCCAGTGCAGAGACAGAGGGTGCAGGGAGGTCCCAGTGCCTGGAAATGGAGGTTCAGTGGAGTTCCCGTGCCCAGGAATGGGTGTTCAAGGGGGTCTCGGTGCCCAGGAATGGAAATGAGGCGGTCCCGGTGCCGCATAGGGAGGTTTAAGGGGGTCCCGGTGCGGAGGGAGAGGGTGCAGGGGGGTCCCGGTGCCCGGAAATGGAGGTTCAGGGAAGTGCCGGTGCCCGGCAATAAAGGCTGAGGAGTTGCCCGTTCCGGGGGTCCCACTTACCCTCGGGCTGCCCCATCGAGACCCCCAGGAGCGCCAGGAGCGCCCCCAGCCCCAGCGCTGGAGCCATCGCGCTGCTCCGCTGGCCCCGCTGGGCGCAGTTCGGGAGACGCGGAAGCGAAAGTGGCCGAGGGAGCGCGGGGGGCGAGCACGGGGGAATTGCCGGGAATGCCCCGGGATCCCCTTCGGGACCCCTCCCGGCACCGCCCCGGGTCCCCCCGCCACCCCCGGGCCCCCTGGACGGGCCCGAGCGGCGGGACCCCCGGGCCGGACCGAGCTGAACTGGCGGGCCCTGCGCTTAAACTCGGCCTTAAAGGCGCCGCTTTGGGGCCAAAGCGGGGGAAGCGCCGCGATCAGCGGATGCCGCGGGGGCGGGGGGCGATCTCCCTGGGCAGTGCCCGCCCTGGGTAGCCCCCACTGCCCCCCGCAGGGGTCCCGGGGTCAAGGCAAAGGGGGGCTCCCAAAGCCCCTGCCAGGGGGGAGCGGGAGCTGGGGCAGGAGCTCCGTGGGGAGAGAAAAGGGGGTGACAGCGGGATGGGGGTCCCGGGGGGGCACACACGCTCCGGGGGGACACACGACCCCCGGGGACCCCTCTCAGCTCCTCCCACGGGCGGAGGCCGAGCCCCAGCCCAGGGAGACGAAGCCAAAGACGGAGCCCCGACCCCCGTCAGCATCTTGGGGGGGCGGGGGGGGCAGGACCCGGGGAACGGCGGCGGCTGCTGGGAAGGGACCGGGATGGACTGGGATGGACTGGGATAGGCGGGGACAGTCTGGGATAACCTGAGACAGACTGGGACAGACTGCCGCCAGCCTGAGCACATCGCCAGGGCTGTTTCCCGTAAACCGCGGCCGGCTCAGCACAGGGAGCTGGGATTCTGGGCCAAGCCGGGCGGGCACTCGGGGAGGCGGTGGCGGAGCTCGGGCGCGGCCCCGGCGCGGCTGGAGGGGGCGGGAGGGGGGTCCGGCGGGTTCGTCCCGCCCTGTCCCCTCCCCAGGGCCCGCGCAGGGAGCGGCTGCCCGCGGGCTCCTCCTTCCCGCCCAGCCCCGGCGGGCTCGGAAGGAGCCGCTGCCGCAGCAGCGCTGCCTCGTCCCGGCTCCTCTCGCCCCGACCCCTTTGGCTGCCCCGGGCCCGCCACTGGTCCCGCCCGGGGGGGACCGGCCTTGCAGCCGCATCGGCTGCTGCCACATGGCCCTGCTGGGGCAGGGCTGGCACGGGAGGGGCTTGGAGTCCCTGCCAAGCCGAGCCGGGCTGGGACTGAAAGACGCGGACCGGGATGGACCGGGCTGGGAATGTACTGGGATGGGGATGTGGGATGGACCGGGATGGGGGTGTTGAGCCAGATCGGGGGGGTGGGGGCTGGGCTGGCCCAGGATGAAGCAAGTTTGCATTTGAGCTTACTTCTCTCTTCCCAAGATTGCTGTGCCAGATCCAGAGGGAATTTGGGAGGGGGAAGGAGGATGTGAGACTAAGAGGAGCAAGAAGAAGCAGCTTTCTCCTGCACGTCCTGCTCCGTCTCCCCTGAGCCTCCACCTCTAGCCCAGCCCAGCCTGGGGGTCCCACTTTGGGGTCCCCGTGACCCCCAGGTGTCTCCTTGCAGGGACCCCTCAGGTCAGGGCTGAATTACTCTTGGATTTGCAGACAAAAAGTGGAAGTTCCTGGTGACTGGTTGGATTCCCTCTCCTTTGGTCACTACAGAAAAGCCCCTTTAAATCACTCCCACGGCCACTTGGGGACTCATTGCCCTTCCCTGAGCAGCAGCAAAAAAAAAAAAGGCCACAAGTATATTGGACTGCAATAGTTTTGAACTGCTCTTTGGGACACAAAAGTCCTTTATTTCCACAAACCCGATGTCTTTAGGAGTATTTTCCATGGTAAGTTCCTCTGTTGTTCCTCCTAGGTCTGTTTTCTCCTCCTCTTCCTCCCCCACCTGTTTTTGCTCCAAAATGCCCTAAACTGCAGCCTGGGGCAGGAGGAGTTTGGGGGTTAGGAACAGTAAAAAACCACTTCATCAATGAAAGCTTATTGAAAAATGAAGTGTTTGGGTGGCAAAAATGATCCTTTCAGTTCTTCCTTTGCAGACACAGGCAGAGGGTTCTTACCTGGAGAATATTTACCTATGGAGGAAAGGCTGGGTGCAGGGGCTGGTAATAATTGGAATTTGTTGATATCAGGGTCTATGGGGAGTTTCAATAAATGTGGAAACTCTTTGCAGCTGCCAGTGCCCCCCCAGCAGCATCCACATTCTGTGCCAGTGGATGCTTGTCCTGTTTCTTTGGGTTCTTTCCTTCCAAATATTCCACAAATGGCTCTGGTGGGGTCAGTTTTGCTTTGGTGACCCTGTGAATTTTGAACTTTGCCTTGGGGAATAGTGCATGGCCAGGGAAAGGCTGCGGAGGGAAAGAATTCAGGAAAAACCATGAACCAGATGAGAAAATGTTCCCGACATGGGAGGTTGGAGCAGTGACAAGAGGAGCAAGCAAAGGCTGGGACAGGAAACAGTGAACAAAAACCAGCCCTGGGGAAATGAACAGGGTTAGAAAAAGGCTGTGACTGCCTGGGTGGGAGTTTGGGGAATTATCAGCTCTTTGTGGGTTTATATTTGACCCATGAGGCATCCTGGCAAAGCCCCAGGATGGAGCAGGACCTGCCCAGGCCTCGGAGCTCAGGCTGTTGTCTCAGCTCAGCTCGTGGCAGGAGGAGCTGAGGGTGCCCCTGTCCCCTCTGTGCCCCCTGGGGGTGGCAGAAGCCCCTCGGGAGGCAGGTCCAGAGGCACCATCCCCTGTCCCGGGGGCTCCCTGAGCTGCCCTGCCAAGGGTGGGCACACGGGGGGTGGGCTCAGGTGGGTCTGAAGGGCCGTCCAGCACCTTGGGGGGTGACCTGGGAGGCTGGGACTGAAAACCCCTGGGAGCTGTGCAAGTCCTTGAGACAACACCTTCCCAGGGCACACAGAGCCAGCAGGAGCCAAGGCTGAGTTGGGAAAACCAAGCCAGCCCTGGCTCTTTGAAGGCTCAAATCACCTAAAGCCGCTGAAGGGAAAAGGGGGCTTAATGTTCCTGGCAGGAAAGTGCCCCAAATCAGGCATTTGCCACTGCCCAGTTCCCGGCCTGAGCAGGAACTCCCTTGGTTTGCACAGACTGGGCTGCTGCGATGGAGCTGCTGCAGCAGAGAGCAGAGGGAGGGCCAGGAAAACCAGCTCCTCTTTTGGGGAGGTTGTTTCAAAGCTGTGCTTGAGTTTAGTGTGTGTGGGCACTAAAATCAGTTCAAACAGCCACAGGGGAGTGCTACAGCCCACCCTGCCAGGCCGGAGGAACTTTTGTTTGATTCTTGTATCCCTTGGAGTGAATTAAAGTGAACCAGTCCTGGATGATCAGTGTTTGCAGAGAGAGAGAGAGAGAGAGAGAGAGAGAGAGAACATTTATTTTAGAGCAGTTGGGTTGCAAAGGAAAACAGGTGTGGAGCCCTTTGGGTTGTGATCCAGCCCCCCAAGGCAATGTGGAGGGATTCCGTCCCCTCCAAAAGCCTCCTGGGGCCTCCCCTGGGTGTGTTTGGGGCCACTTTGGCAGGGGCCGGAGGGGCTGGTTTGCGCCAAGTCTTTGCGGCCTGGGCAGGGGGTGCTTGGAGGGCAGCCCTGCTCAGAGGCCTTGTCGGGGCAGTGCTGGGTGTGGGCACCCCCCCAGGGGCCTCTACCATGGCCTGGCCCAGGGCAGAGAAATGTCCAGGCCCCAGAGCCCAGAGAGGCGCCCCAGGGCCTCCCCAGTGCCACAGCCTGGGGGCTCCGGCCTCCTCCCCTCAGCCCGACCCTCCCTGGCCTGGCAGCAGCTCCTTTGCACAGCCTGGCCCAGCCCAAAGGCTGCAAGTCCCCTCCAACAGGCCAGTTCCTGCCGGGGAGGAGCAGGGAAGGAAGGGCAAAGGGCTTGGCAAGCTGTGGGGCTGGGGGGGTGCCCATCCCGTGCTGGAAGGGGGCTCGGGGGGGATGCAGCCCCAAAAATCCTTGGGTGCCGCTGACAGCACTGGGATCCCCCCAAACTGAGCCTGGAGCCCCCACCGGCCTGGGGCTGGGCTGGGAGGTGGGGAAGGGACCCAGGGGGTACAAGAGCTGGGGCTGTGGGGTGCTCTTTGTGCCCCTTCCATGGGCTTTGTCCCCACATTTCAGCCTCAGGCCCATCAAGGACATAAAGGTGCCCGTGGGGGTCACCGGGCTCGTCACGGGGCTGCTCCTCACCATCACTGCCCTGGGGGGAGTGGCTGAGGCTGGAGGAGCCACCCCAGAGCCTCCTCCTGCACAAACCCCATGCCAGGAGTCACCTGCACACATATGGTAAAGTTTAATTAACATTATCATATTAGATCAATATTTGGTGTAACAATGCCAATAGATAGGATTGTATTTCCTACCTGCTTTTAACCAGCAGCAAAGAACAAGGAATGGAAGGATGGGATCTGCTTGGAATTTGTAGGGGGCTCGTTAATTTTGGGGGGTTCTGGCAACTTTTTTGGGGTGTTTCTGGCAGCTTTTTGGGTCCCAGCACTGCTCCCATCCCAGCTCAGAGGGGGGAGAAGAGCAGAGCTGGTGAACCAGGAAACACAGACCTGGTTGGGTTTGGCCACAAAACTCACCCTTGGCTGGTTTGGCCTTTCTAGAGGTGACTTTGCAGCAGATCCCTGTGGATTTGTGCTCCTGGGAATGCTCAAACACCGCAGGAAACATCTGCCATGGTACAGAGGGGTCTTGGCCAAAAAGGAGTATTTTAAGGAAGAAATCTCTTTTCCATGCTTCCAGCATGATCCCAGTTGCTCACAGCCACTCCCAGTCACTCCCAGTGTGCTCCCAGTCGCTCCCACTATGATCCCAGTCACCTCCAGCATGATCCCACTTGCTCCCAGTATATCCCAGTTGCATCAGCATGGTCCCAACTGCCCTCAGAATGCTCCCAGTCACTCCCAGTATGACCCCAGTCACCCTCACTGTGGGCCCAGTTGTCCCCAGCATGGGCCAAGCTGCTCCTACTGTGATCCCAGTATGACCCCAGTTATTCCCAGTGTGGTCGCAGTTGCTCCCAGTTCCTCCCATTGTGATCCCAGTTGCTCCCAGTTGCCTCCAGCACAGATCCAGTCAATCCAAGTACAATCCCAGTCTTCCCCCAGCATGGTCCCAGCCAATCCCTGTTGCCCTCACAGGGTTCCAGTCACCCCCAGGATGGTTGCAGACTCTCCCAGTATATCCCAGTTGCCCTCAGCATGCTCACAGTCATAGCCAGTTACTTCCACTTGCCCCAGGATGCTTCCAGTTCCCATCAGTACAATCCCAGTCACTCCCAGTCTATGCCAGTTGCCTCCAGCATGCACCCTGTCACTCCCAGTTACTCCCAGTTCCACCATACTCCCAGCATGGCCCCACTGGCTCCCAGTTTTCCCCTGAATAGTTCCAGTCACTCCCAGTATGACCCTGGGCACTGACAGTCACTCCCAGGATGGTTCCAGTATGGTCCTGGTCACTCCCACAGTGATCCCAGTCACTCCCAATAGGATTCCAGTTGCCCCCACGGTGGCCCCAGTTGCTCCCAGTCCCGCCCAGGATGGTTCCTTTCCCTCTCAGGGACTCCCAGTCTGAGTCCAGTCTGGCCCCAGGCACTTTCAGTCACTGCCTGGACGATGCCATTTGCCCCCTGCATGGTCCCAGTTGCTCCCAGGATGATCCCACTACGAGTCCAGTCACCCCCAGTATGATCCCAGGAACTTCCAGCCACTTCCAGTGGATTCAGTGAATCCAGTTTGATCCCAGTCATCCCCAGTATGGTTGCAGTGCCTCTCACATACTCCCAGGGGTATTGCAGTCATTCCCAGGATGATCCCAGTGTGAGCCCAGCAGGGGCCCAGCTGCTCCCCCTCTGATCCCAGTTGCCCCCAGTGTGGTTCCAGTTGCTCCCATTCACCCCTATTATGGTTCCACTCACTCCCAGACATTCCCAGTATATCCCAGTTGCCCCCAACATGCTCCCAGTTGCTCCCAGTATGATCCCAGTTGCCCCAGTTCTGGTCCCACTGGCTCCAGTCCAGGTCTCGGTGTATCCCGGTGTCCCCCCTGTCCCCCCACCCCGCTCTCACCCCCTTTTCTCTCCCCACAGAGCTCCTGAGCCGCCGGCGGCCGCAGCCCCTCCCCGTGGCCTCGGGCCCAGCCGGGACCCCCAAACCCTGCCCTGATTTTGGGGACTTTGGGAGGGCACCTGCCCTTCAATACAGCACCCAGCACACCCCAAAAGGTGCTGGGACTCCCCTAAAACGCCAACTGCTCCCCAAGGACCCCCCAAACCAACCAAATCCCACCCAGGACCCCACCTAACCCCATTGTTGGGGGGACTTTTATGGGCTCTGGTGTTACTGGGAGCCCCCCCGGCTTCGGGAGAGGAGCTCTGGGGTGAGTGGGGGGTGGGAAGAGGGGGGTCAGTGGGAAAAGGGGTGTGGAAAGGAGAGAAAAGGGGTGGTGGGACCCCACACTGAATGGGACAGGAGTGTGATCCCCCAAAAAGGGAGGGGGAGGAAGACTGAGGATTGGGGGCTGATGGGAAAGGGGTGGGAGAGGTCGGAAGAGTGGGGAAAAGGGGAGGGCGGGACCCCCAAACTGAGCATGAGGAGGCTGGGGATTGGGGGATGATGTGTAAGGGGTGGGAGAGGGGAAAAAAGTGGGGGTTGGGACCCCAAAACTGGGAGAGGCTGGGGATTGAGGGGACCATGGAAAAGTGGGAGGAACAGGGAGAGGGGTGGAAAAAAGAGGCTGGACTGGAGGGATGGATGGCCCTATGGGGGTCTTTGGGCACTGGGGGGTTGGGAAAGGGGGGTGGTCCCCCTGAGCTCCCAAATTACTCTGGGTGCTGGGGGCTGCTGGATCCAATCTCAGCCTTGCATTGTGCCAACAGTTGAAATTTAGAGCAATTCTAGAGGGGGGACTGAACCACGTTTGTCCCATAGGTTTTAATGATGGCAAATCAGATCTATTGATAGAAAATGAGTTATTTATTTTTTGCAAATTATGACACAAAAGGTTTTAGTCAGAATAATTTAGCGAACAGTAGAAACACTAAAACTACCAGTAGTACAGGATAAGATAGGACAGGGCACTACACTAAAGCAATTGTTGAAGCAATTCTACTAAAGGTGGCAAACAAGCAAGAATTCTTAATTAGAGATGGATGGAACTCCCCCAGACCAGCGCTCGTGGGGAGATCTCTGCTCTCAACCTCCAGCAGTGACCTTGGGGGGTCCCCAGCCAAGGCAGGAATCTCCACACACCCCCAAGAAGGGTTCTGTTGGAAGAACCTGCCCCTGGGAAAGGGGACTGGCCCTTTCTGGTAGAAACCCATGGACTGACAGGCCTTGGACTCCAGGGGTTCCCTCACCATCAGGGGCTTCATTTGGGGTGAAACCAGTCTGGGGTCCAACATCTCCTGCCTTGGCCTGGCCCCCTCTCAGCTCAGCACTGACCCCTTTGCAAATGGGGCATTGTCTTGGTGCCATTGCAGGGGGATGTCCTGCCCCAGTGTCCCAGTGTTCCTTTAATTCCCAGAGGCCCTGCAGTGTCCCAGTGGCCCCTTGATTCCATGACCTTCGGAAACACCTCAGGGTTCCTTTGGTTCCATGAGGCCCCCATGTCCCAAAGGCCCCTGGATTCCAGGAATTCCGCAGTGTCACAAGGTTCCTTTTTTTCCATAGGGCCCTGCAGTGTCCCAGTTGTGCCTTGATTCCAGGAGTATCCAAATTCTCCCGGGGTTCCTTTGGTCTCAGGAGGTCCCGCAGTGTCCCAGCGGCCCCTTCATTCCAGGCAGGCCCAGGGAGACGAAGCCAAAGACGGAGCCCCGACCCCGTCAGCATCTTGGGGGGCGGGGGGCAGGACCTGGGAAACGGCTGGGAAGGGACTGGGATGGACTGGGATGGACTGGGATGGACTGGGATGGACTGGGACACCAGGATACACCGGGACCAGGACTGGGACCCAGCAGGACTCCCCGGGAGCAGGATCTGAGCACACGGGGACCCTCCAGGACCAGAACTGGAGCAACAGGGATCATACTGGGAGCAACTGGGACCACACTGAGGGTTACTGGGAGCAACTGGAGGCCACATAGGATATAGTGGGAGTGTCTTGGAGTCACTGGGATCATACTGGTGGAAACTGGAATGTTACTGGGGCATCTGGGAGTGACTGGGAAGGACTAGGAGCATGCTGAGGGCTCTACTGGGATATACTGGGAGTGTCTGCAACCATGGTGGGGGTGACTGGGACCATACTGGGAGTGACTGGGACTACGTGAAGGGGAATTAGGACCAGGCTGGGGGCAACTGGAAGGAATTGTGAGTGACTGGATCTACAAGAGAAGCAACTGGGATTGACTGGGACTGTCAGGAGGGAGGACCGAGATCATACTTGGAGTGACTGGATCTGTGCTAGGGGCAACTGGGAGCAAGTGGGACCATAATGGGGACAACTGGGATCATCCTGGGATCACGGTGGGAGAAGCTTGGCCCATGCTGGGAGCAACTGAGACCACACTGAAGGTGACTGGGGTCATCCTGGGATCATAGCAGGAGTGAGTGGGATCATGCAGGAGGTGATTGGGATCATACTGGGAGCAACTGGGAGTGCACTGGGGATGACTGGAAGTGGCTTTGAGCAACTGGGATCATGCTGGAAGCTTCTGGGGGCAACTGGGAATGAGTGGGACCACATGGAGGAAACTGGGAGCAACTGGGAGAGACCAGGAGTGACTGGGATCATCCTGGGACTGACTGGGCGCTGAATGCGAAAAATCGGTCCGAGAAACTGCTCAGAGACTTTTTTATCTTTAAGCAGCAAGGTATTTGTTTATTCAACGTTGGGAGCAAGCCAGCTGGCGCTGGACAAACTTGCTCCAAGGCTTCACACAAAATCAGCATTTTTATCCAATCTTCAGCTGGGATTAAATGCATATTCAAGTGATTACAACATCTATCGATGCATATTAATAACAGGCGGAGTAGAGGTGGAGCTCAGGCGGGGCTTGGGGCGGTGTTTCTCTTGGCCCTCAGTCCTGAGGGTACTTCCACTCTTCCTCCATGGCTCTGGGGGCTTCAACTCATCTTCCTCAGCTTGACCTTCCTTCTCTTCCATTCTTCTTGACCCGCTCACTGAAGCTTGGAAAAAGCCCTGGCTCCCGGCCTATTCCTCCTATTCCAATGTCTCCCTGATCCTGCTGTCTCTCTAATTTATCCCCTCGAGGCCTAGGACATGTTCCTGTACTATTCTCTGAAGCTTTGCTCCAGTCAGTAGAACAGAACGAGCACAGATGGTCTTGGATGTTGGTAGCTTGTTAGCAGGCCCCAATTTCTTAGTTAACTCTTTTGGGCCTGGCCTCCTGTTTCCCCAGGGACACAGCCCGGGCCTGGCTGTTCCCATTCCCATTCCACGGGTTTGCATTCCTGTTCCAGGTGTTCCCATCCCATTCTAGTTGTTCCCATCCCATTCCAGGTGTCCCCATTCCCATTCCAGGTGTTCCCATTCCCATTCGATGTGTTCCAATTTCTTTCCAGGTGTTCCATCCCATTCTAGGTGTCTCCATTCCCATTCCTATTGTCCCTCCTCCCATTCCTGGTGTTCCCATCCCACTTCTGTTTTCCCCATTCCCACTTCTTGGGGTTCCCATTCATATTACAGGTGTCTCCATTCCCATTCCTATTGTCCCCATTCCCATTCCAGGTGTTCCCATCCCACCTCTGTTTTCCCTATTCCCATTCCAGGTGTCTCCATTCCCATTCCAGGTGTTCCCATTCCCATTCCTGGTGTCCCCAGTCTGCTCCCAATGTTCCCATTCCCATTCCAGGTGTTCCCATTCCAATCCCAGGTGTTCCCATTCCCATTCCTGGTGTCCCCATTTCCATTCCTGGTGTTCCCATTCCAGGTGTCTCCATTCCCATTCCAGGTGTCCCCATTCCCATTCCTGGTGTCCCCATTTCCATTCCAGGTGTTCCCATTCCTGGTGTTCCCATTCCAGGTGTTCCCATTCTAGGTGTCTCCATTCCCATTCCAGGTGTCCCCATTTCCATTCCTGGTGTCCCCATTCCCATTCCAGGTGTCCCCATTTCCATTCCAGGTGTTCCCATTCCCATTCCAGGTGTTCCCATTCCAGGTGTCTCCATTCCAATTCCAGGTGTTCCCATTTCCATTCCAGGTGTTCCCATTCCCATTCCAAGTGTTCCCATTCCAGGTGTCTTCATTCCCATTTTAGGTATTCCTATTCCCATTCCAGAGTTTCTCATTCCCATTCCAGGTGGTTCCATTCCCATTCCTGGTGTTCCCATTTCCATTCCTGGTGTTCCCATCCCATTCCTTATGTCCCCATTCCCATTCCAGGCATTCTCATTCCCATTCCAGGTGTTCCATCCCATTCTAGGTGTCACCACTGTCATTTCCCCTGCTGGTTTACCTTTAAACCAGCACACCAGGGCTGTGCCCAACGGGAGTCCCTGTGGATCATCCAACGCGGGTCCTCCCATGGCTGATGGAGTTGGAGCAGCGGCCGAAGCTCTTCCCGCAGTCGGGGCACTCGGGGCTTCTCTTACCGGTGGGTCCGTTGGTGGGAGGTCAAGGCAGAGCTGTCCCTGAAGCTCTTCCCACACTCCCCACACTTGTGAGGCCTCTCCCTGATGTGGATGGGAAGGTGGGTGTAGAGGGTGGAGCTGTCCCACATTCCCTACACGTGTAGGGCTGTTCCCCAGTGTGGATGTGCTGGTGGCTGAGCAGCTTGGTGCTTGTGCTGAAGCTCTTCCCACATTCCAAGCACTTGTAGGGCCATTCCCTGGTGGGGATGCAACGGTGTTTGCAAAGGCTGGAGCTGTCCCTGAAGCTCTTCCCACATTCCGCACACGTGTAGGGCCGTTCCCACTGTGGATCATCTGGTGTCGGAGCAGGTGGGAGCTCCGTTTGAAGCTCTTCCCACATTCCCGACACGTGTAGGGCCGTTCCCCACTGTGGATCATCTGGTGGTTGAGGAGGTGGGAGCTCCGTTTGAAGCTCTTCCCACACTCCTCACACATGTAGGGCCGTTCCCCACTGTGGATCATCTGGTGTCGGAGCAGGTGGGAGCTCCGTTTGAAGCTCTTCCCACACTCCCCACACTTGTAGGGCTGTTCCCCACTGTGGATGCGACAGTGGTTGCGGAGGGTGGAGCTGTCACTGAACCTCTTCCCACACTCCCCACACGTGTAGGGCCGTTCCCCAGTGTGGATGTGCTGGTGCCTCAGGAGGTGGGTGCTAATCCTGAAGCTCTTCCCACAATCCAAACATCTGAAGGGTTTCTCCCTGCTGGGAGGCTGCTCAGGGACCACCAGCTCGCAGCTCTGCCTCAAGCTCCGGCCGCCTTCCCGGCACACGCTGGCTCTTTCCTCCTCACAGCCCCCTGGGCTGGCTTTGGAGCCCCTCCTGCGGGGGCATCTCCGGCCCTTTTCCTCCCCGCTGCCTTCCTGCGCCGGGGAGCCCTTCAAAACGGCCTCTCCCACCAGGCTCTGCCGGGGGGATTTGTCCTCCGCGCTCTCCGGCCTCACCTCGGGGCCTGGGGCAGGAACCAACAAGGACACGCAGGGGATTTGCCTCCGGCCCACAGGGAAGCCCAAGGACATCCCCCCAACTCCGGCCCTGGCAGGACGGCCACAAAAGACAAAAGACCCACCCAAAGGGGCACTGACTTCCTCCTCACCTGCCTGGGGGGCCCAAGGCATCTTCCTCTTCCTCGCAGCCTCCTCCTCCATCCGCCCAAGCTTTGGGAAGCAGAAATCTTACTGGAGGGGGAAAACAAGGGGTGAGTGCGTTGTCTTGGAGGTTCCTCCTGCCCAAGTCCAGCTCTAGGACTCACTGGGCATCTTGTGTCCATAGAAATCTCCAAAACAACAAGATTTAGACCAGAAAAACAGTAAACACAGAGATTTGGGAAAAAAACACAAACAACAAAGTCCCCCCAAATTTGCAAAAGATCAAGGGACAGCAAAAAAATACTCCAAAATATGAACATTCAGCCCAAAAAACTCTCCCAGAAGTTCCCCCTCTCTGGTCTCTGCACCTTTACCTTCTGGGCTCTCCCCTCTCTGGGCTGCTGGGGGTCCCGCTTAGGGGTGCCGGGGCTTTTGGAGGTCCCAGGGGTCCCTTCTCCCCTCACTCTCTGCTTCAGGGGACCGGGTTCCCAGACATTCCCCCTCTCCGCCTTCTCCACTTTCTTGGCCCGGGGATCCCAGGGGTCCCCACTGCCCAGGCTGCCCCTTCTCCGGGACCCCCCTTGCAGCCTCCCGGGGCTCCTCCCTCTCCCTGCTCCCCCCTCCAGCCTGCCGGGGGTCCCCCAGCTCCGCCATCGCCCCGCTCCGCTCTCCACACTCCGGGGCTCCCGCCCTTCCTCCCCCCACCCCCGGCTCTCCCGAGGGCTCCCCAAACCCGCTGCCTCGGCTCCCTCCGGCTCCCCCGGACCAGCCCCCCCCGCCCACACCGGCCTCACAATGGAGCCGCCGGGGCCTCACCCACCAACACCAACCCCCAACAAGGGGGGGACCCGCAGCCCCCCGACCACCCACGGGGCTCTGCCCACAACCCACCCCGACACCGCCCCAAAACACCCCCCGGGGACCCCCAGCAGCCCCCCGGCACACAGCCCCGCACAAGGGCCGCCTGTGCCCGAGCCAACAAAACGCCCCCCCAGCCGGGGGGACACCAGAGGCTGCCCCGGGGCAACGAGAGCAGGGAGCGGATCGGGCCCCGCACACGTGGCCGGGCTCTTGGCTCAGCCGGCCGGGATCGGCAACCAACAGCACGGCCCCGACCGCCGGCTCGGCACAGCGAGCCCGGGGGTGTCCCCTCTCCAGGGCCCCCCTCTCCACAGATCAACGCATGGGGACACCAAGGGACCCCCAAGGGAACCCCTTGCCCGCTCTCCCACCTCCCCTTAGCCCCCCTCGCCCACCCCTTGCCCACCGGCCCCCCAAACCCCGGCTCCCCCCAGCTCCCTTTGGGGCTCACCCACCGCCCCCCGCGCTCCCTTTGGGGATCCTACCCCCCGTTTCCCTCCTTTCCCCCCTTTCCCATCGGCTCGTCCCCCTCCCCCGCTCACCCCAGAGCTCCGCCCGCGGCCGCAGCGATGCAGCAGGAGAAGGAGGGGCGGCAGGAAGGGCAGGGAGAAAGGCGGAGCGGGAACGGGAACAGGATCGTCCCCCCCGCCCCATCTCGCGGGGGATCGGGAAGGGGGAGCTTGTCCCAAATATCTTGATGGGGGTTTTGGTGTTTGTTTCTTTTTTGGAAGGGGGGGCTGTAGGGGGAGAATGTTTGGATCTTACAGGACTCCAAAGCTGAGCCGCAAATGCCCCTTAGGGGGATTTTGGGGGTCCCCGGTGGGTGTTTTGCAGTGGTGGAGGGATGGGTTGGCGGCAGAGCCACGGAAGTTCAAGAAGAGGCAGTGCTGGATTCTGCCCCTGGGATGGGGCAACCCCAGATGTGGGGACAGAGTGGGAATGAGAGGCTGGAGAGCAGTGCTGGGAAAGGGCCCTGGGGGTCCTGGGGGTGCCCACTTGGCCAGGAGTCAGCAGTGCCCTGGCAGCCAGGAGGGACAACCCTGTCCTGGGGGCATCAGGCCCAGCATGGCCGGGCCAGGGAGGGGATTGTCCCGCTCTGCTCTGCCCTGGGGCGGCCTCACCTCAATAGTGGGGCACTCGGGGGGGACACAATGGAAGGAAGAGATTGAGCCAGTCGAGAGTGTCCAAAGGAGGCCCCCAGGATGGGGAAGGCTCTGCAGGGGAAGCCTTAGGAGGAGCAGCTCAGGGCACTTGGGGTGTTCAGCTGCACAAGAGGAGACTGAGGGGAGACCTCATGGCAGTTCCAACTTCCTCAGGAGGGGCAGAGGAGGGGCAGGCCCTGAGCTCTGCTCTGGGGGGACCAGGGACAGCCCCCAGGGAATGGCCTGGAGTTGTGTCAGGGCAGGCTCAGGTTGGATGTTAGAAAGAGGTTCTTCCCCCCCAGGGTGGTTGGCACTGAACAGGCTCCCCAGGGCAGTGGGCACAGCACCAAGGCTGACAGAGCTCCAGGACAGTTTGGATGATCCTCTGGGGCACAGGCTGTGACTCTTGGGGATGGGCCTGGGCAGGGCTGAGGGTTGGACTTGATGATCCCTTTGGGGTCCCTTCCAACTCGCACATTCTTTCATTCTGGGATTCTGTAACACCCCACCTTTGCCTGCTTTGCTGCTTCTGTGAACCACGAGTTCCTCCCTTCATTGTTTCTTTCCTTTCCTTGGCTGGTTTCTCTCCATTGCAGTTGGTTACACAGATATTTTCTAGGGCACATTCTGGACAAACACTGCTGGTTCAGTTCTGTCTCAGAGCCCGAGATCAGCCTTATGGAGCCAAAGGAACCCTGGGACACTGCGGGACCCCATGGGATCAAGGGACCATCGTGACACTGCGGGACCTCATGGAATTAAAGGAACCCAGAGGCCACTGTGGTGCCTCATGGAACAAAGTTGCCAGTGTGACATGTGGGGCCTCATGGAATCAAAGGAGCCCTGAGACCTTTGGTACCCTCATGGAATCCAGTGGCCTTTGTGACCCTGCAGAACCTCATGGAATCAAAGGGCCACTGTGACACTGCAAAACCTCATGGAACCAAGGGGCCATTCCAGAATCACAGAATCAACGAGGTGGGAAAAGACCTCTGAGATCATGGAGTCCAAGCCATGACCCAACCCCACCCTGTCAACTAGACCATGGCCCTGAGAGCCACATCCAGTCTTTTCTGAAACACCTCCAGGGACGGTGACTCCACCCCCTCCCTGGGCAGCCCATTCCAACACCCAGTCACCCCTTCTGGGAAGAACTTGAGCCTCCTGTCTGACCTAAACCTCCCCTGGTGCAGCTTTAGGCTGTGCCCTCTTGTCCCACTGTTGGTTGCCTGGGAGAAGAGACCGACCCCCCCGGGTCCCCCCTCCTGTCAGGGAGTTGTAGAGAGTGAGAAGGTCCCCCCTGAGCCTCCTTCTGTCCAGGCTCAGCAAGCCCAGCTCCCTCAGCTGCTCCTCACAGCACTTGTGCTCCAGAGCCTTCAGCAGCCCCAGTGCCCTTCTCCAGACACGCTCCAGCACCTCAACATCTTCCCCAAAGTGAGGGGCCCAGAACTGGGCACAGCACTCGAGGTGTGGCCTCAGCAGGGAGAGCCCAGGGGCAGAATCCCTGCCCTGAAGGCAGCTCCCTGCAATCAGCTCTGCTGCAGCCCTGCAGGGCCCTTCTGCTCCTTGTCCTGCAGCTCCACCATTCCCTGCTCCCTGCAGCCCTGGCTCCCTCAGCCTTCCCCTGCCCAGCCAGACCCCCTTGTCTGGCAGCAAGAGAGCAGCCCTGGGCAGCCCAGGGATTGTCTGGGGCCCAGAGCTGTCTGCCACAGCCTCCAGCATCTCCTGGCTTGCCTGTGCCCAGCCCTGCTGCCCTGCCAGAAGATCCCAGGGTGTTCCCACTTGCAATGGAATGGGGGACCTGCTCCCAGGCTTTGCAGGCCCTTCTGTCCCTTCATCACCCACCTGATGATTCAACCAAGGCTCTGTGGGATGACTGTCAGTGTTCCTGAATCACGGGATGTGCCCACCCAAAGACATTTTCAGCATCTCTGTCCTGCCTTGAGATCAGCTTCTCCTCCAGCACAGCCCCTCAGGGGCTGCAGAGACCCCCCCGACAGCAAAGGCCTCTCCTGCCAGGGCTGCAGAGACCAACCCAGCCTTTCCCTGGCCTGGGGGGAAGCGTTTCCCCTTTCTTTGCTGTCCCATTGCCATCTGCCCCTCCAGCACGTCTCTGCTCCAGCCCAGCACTTGCACACATCGGCTCCGGGCACTCGGTGCTGCTGCTGGGAACCAGATCACTTTCTGATTCTTTTAAATGAATGATGTTCATTAACTTGTTAGTTAATTGCTTTAGTGAATCATAACCAGAATATTCATCCTAAACAGTGGGTTAGTCTTAAGTCACTATTGGCCAGCACTTGGCAAAGTTTGTCATCACCTGCTCTTGTGGGAACAGGCTTGGGAAAATTATTGCAACTCTGAGTTTTGCTAAACTAGCCCTGATCTGCTTCAGTGAACAAAGCCTGGGGAGAGAGGTGGATTGCTGAAACTGGACACAAGGAATGCAGAATTTACAGACCACAAGGACATTGTGCAGGAACTAGAAGATAAAGAAGAGGTTAACAAAGGCCATACAATAGGTGTTGGAAACTCCCTGCCTGGGAAAAGGATAATAAAAAGCCTGAAAAATGGGGACTAATTAGGGTGAGAAGTGAGAAGTCAATAACCAATAGAGGACAGAATGCTAAATACTGAAGAGGATGATGTAAGTTAGAACTGATGCCCTTTAAATTCTTTCTTTGTTAAACACATATCCCCAACACACCCCCTGGCCAGAAGAAAGTGGTGTCTGACTGACTGATACAAAAAGACAGAGTTGGAGGGTTTCATTTGTCCCATTTGTGGCTGCAGCAGGAAGAGCAAAGTCTTCTCCTCTGGAAATGTTTCTTCCCTCAGGGTGTCTGGTGCACATTCCAGTGGGCACACAGGGGAATGCTGGGCTGGAATGGGTTTGTTTCCAGGTGGCCTGCACAGTATCCCCTGGCACAGGGGTGGCCACGAGGCAGGGACCAAAGGGCAGGGAGGCCCTGCCCCGTGGCCAGAGCACAGGAGACACCGACTCTGAGCTCATCAGCAGCAGAGTAAAGACTTCATCCCAAAATTCTCACTGCTCCCTCCAGTAATGCAGGAAAGCCATTGTTGGAAATGGGGGGCTCTTTTGGATTAGTTTCCTAAAAGACTTTAAGCTTCAAATCCTCTTTAAAAGTGGTCAGGAACAAGGGTCTCAGCCTTTTTGGGGCTGTGACAGACCAAGGGAACACAAAGGGTTGAGGAAACGCCCCTTTTGCAGGACAGAGATGATGCCCAAAGCTCAGAGGTGGGCTCCTGAAAGTTGGTGCCATTAACTGTCCTTGGGAAGGAAAGCCCCCAGCCCCAGTGTTTCTGGGGCAGGTGACAGGGTGCCCAGGGCAGGCAAAGGCCAGCAACAGGTTCCCGTGCTGGCCCCTTTTGGGTGGGAGCAATCCCTGACAGAGTCAGGTTGGCAGGTGGCATCCAAGGTTTGGAGGTGGCTCCCGGGGGGGATGACAGTCCCTTCCCTTGGGAAGGACAGCACCCAGCCCCAGTGCTGGGGGGCAGAGGAAAGGTTTCCCAGGGCAGGCAAAGGCCAGCAGCAGCTTTCTGTCCTGGCCCTTTTGGCATGGCAGCAATCCCCAGACATATCCAATTTGGGAAGTGCTATCCAAATTTTGGAGCTGGGCTCCTGGAAATGATGGCAGTCCATGTTTTTTCCAAGGACAGCATTTGGCCCCCATGCTGGCAGTGCAAGTGACTGAGTGCTGAGGGTGTTGCCAAATGCTCTGACATTGTTGGGATCAATCAAACCCTCTAACACCGTGGGTTTAGTGTGACAAAGCAAGGCATTACTTTCTTTGCTGGCTGTGCATGTGGCCAACAACAATGCTGCCTTCACACAGACAGCAGTACATCACTTTTGCACCCATTTACGCTTTTTTGACAAAGAAATTAATGTTCATTGGTGCCAAATGGCACTATTTCATTGTTCCATTTCATTAATCAGTATTTTAGCCACTCTTGCTCAGTACTCTCTTGTTGCTTATGCTAATTAGTTCACACTTTCAGTCTTTTTAGCACCTTTTTCTCAGGTGGGGATTTTCCCCCACAAATGCTGAGCCTTTGTTCATCTTCCTCCTTACCTGCTGCTTTCTGCAGAAGGCCCTTGTTTCCAGATATGCAGGTTCAAGAACACATCTTTCTCTCCCAGGCTTTGTTCACTGAAGCTTATCAAGGGTAACTCTCACAAAACTGACAGTTCTAGTGCTTTTCCCAAGCTGTGTTCTCTCCAAAGCAGCTTGTGAGGAATTTTTGCTGTGTGCTGGCTAAAGGTGATTTATGGCCTAACACCCCCTCTGTGATTAATGGAAACAACGAATCCAAAGGCAAAGTGGGCCCACTGAAAGATTAGGAAAGGTCTCTAATGTCCAGGAAGGGCCCCGTGCTGCCACCAGACTCTTGGCTGTGGCTCCTTGGGGCGAGTCTGTGATTCCCCCCGAAACTGGGGCTAAAAGGTTCCCCTTTGCAATGGTGCCCGTCTGTGCCTGGTGCATTGGGAGAGGCCTGTGCCGAGGGCAGAGCTGGAGAGCCCCTGTGCTGCTCCAGGCCTGCAGAGCTGCCTCTCTGCCTGCAGCCCTTGCCAGCTGGGAGCGGGCAGGCCTGCGGGCTCCCTGCCTGCTCTCCAGCCTCTCCCGGGCCTCGGGCGCTCCAGCCCCGGCCCACTGGGGCTCCGCTGGCCTCGCTCCGTGGGGCCCGTGTCTCCTGCCCCTGGGCAGCCCCAGCCCACCCCGCTGGGCCATGGGCTGGCTTTGCCCACAGCCGGGAGCTTGGAGAGCCTGGGGGGAAAGCTTCTGCCAGGGGGGTCCTTCCCAGGCCTCCCGTCAAACCAGGCGGGGTCTCTCCTGAGAGCAGGAATTCTCCCTTGCTCGGCAATTTTCCAGGGGCCTTTGCAGTGGAAGTTTCTGGCAGGGGAGTTACAAAATCAGGAAGTTTCTGAATGCTTTTCAGTTGGGGTAGTTGTCACATAAGTGTCCAGGTTTTGGAGAAGAGATGCTGAACAAGGACCCTCTGTATCCAGCTGTAAATACTCTGCTCAACAGACAAGGTCAGTACAGTTCAAGCTCCAAACAAGCACCAGAGACCACCAAGAGGCCACCAGAAGACCCCCAGTGACCAAATAAGGACTTTGGAAGGACTTCAGAAGGACCTCTCTGAGCTAATTCCCATGGGTGTGATCTTTCTGAGGGAAGGAGTGAATATGTAAGACATTTGCTGGATGTGTAAAATTGTGAGTAAATCTCAGCTGCCCTGGGGGAGAACGGGGCACACTCCTGGTTGGGGGGAAGATCCTCCCATGGGTGAGGGGCTGATAACAAAGAATGGCTGCCCACTATTGCTCCCAAATTGAGCCTTGGGGGTTTCTTTTCTGCCCATTTAGGGTCCCACCATGAGGAGACAAGTGCCCCTTGCAGCCCTGGGGCCCCATTGCCTCCTTGTCCCTGCTCAGCAGCCTGGGAGGTTGTCACAGGTTTACTTGTTCAAAAAAACCCAGGCAGGGAATCTTTCTTTGCCCTGCATTGCTGTAAGGGGGGATGTTGAACGGGGGAGGGGAGTTTTTGCCTTGGGGGATTGACCCACACAAAAGAACCAACCAGCACATCCACATTCCAGGCTGAAGGGCCTCCAAAGGCTGTGGGGGCTGTAAGGAGGTTTTTATTTTACTCTCTTCTTGGAAACGGGAGGCACTGCCTGGAGGATGCCACTTGCCCCTGCATGGTCCCAGTTGCTCCCAGTATGATCCCACTATGAGTCCAGGCACTCCCACTATGATCCCCGGAACTTCCAGACACTTCCAGGGGATTCAGTGAATCCAGTTTGTTCCCAGTCATCCCCAATATGGTTGCAGTCCCTCTCCCATACTCCCAGTATTATTGCAGTCACTCCCAGTATGATCCCAGTATGAGCCCAGCAGGGGCCCAGCTGCTCCCACTCTGATCCCAGTTGCCCCCAGTGTGGTTGCTCCAGGATGGATCAGGAATGGGGACCCCTCTGTGACCCCCCCTTGTGTCCCCCTGTTCTGGGGGAGCTTTGGGGGGACATCTGCACCCCAACACGGCATCCAACGCATCCCAAAGTGTGCTGGGACCCCCTTAAACCACCCCACAGCCCCGCAAGGAATTTGCAAACCCACTCAGAGCCCACCTAGGACGCCACCTAACCCCTTTTTGGGGGTGACATTTATGGGCTCTGGTGCTACTGGGAGCCCCCCCTGCTGAAGGTGAGGAGGTCTCGGATTTCTTCTGTAGAGGGGCAGCTGCTACTGGCACAGGTTGTTCCTCTGCAGTTTGAGTGGCCACAGCACCTCTTGGTCTCCTTTCCTCCTCCTCCCCCTGAGGGCACTGGGTCTTAGTTAAACAAGATTACAACTTAGAAATTAAGAGACTTCAGGTGGAAGTGTGGAAAAGGAAAAGAAACAGCTTTTTATTAACAAAATCTGAATAAACAACAAATGGTGCAACCAAAAACTTTCAGAAGAAACAAAACAAAGTCCCAAATCCCCAGGTGGGGGGGAGAAACTGTCCCGGCAGTTCAAAGCTCTCTCAGCCCCGTGTGCTCGCAGCCAGCAGTGAAGGAGTCCCTTTTCCCGGGGCAGTCCCCAAAGCAGAACACCTCGCTCCCAGATGGGTCGGGCTCTCTCTCTCTCTCTCGGTCGTTCTCCACGAGGTGTCCCGTGGGGAAAAAACTTCCTCTGAGGAAAAGAGAACAAGGTGGCCAAAATCAGCTCCCGCTCTGTCCGGTCCCGGACAAACCCCAAAAGCCCCCGAACAAAGGACCCCCCGCCCTCCCCGCGGCCACCACTCCATCCATCCCACCCCAATCCCACTCCAGAATCCAGCCCTGATCCCAGTCCACAATTCCACCTGACCCCACTCTGGAATCCTGCCCTGAGCTGCAATCCCCTTCCAATCCCGCTCCAGCCATTAGGCCCCCATTCCCCTCTGGAATCCCGGCATCCATCCTGGGATCCCTGCACAGAGGATCTGGATCCACACACGCTGCTGGGACTCACTGGTGGGCGCGGGGTCGTATCCATTCCCCTCCCTCTTCCCTATGGAAAGAAAGCGGGATCAGCACCCGTGGCAGAGGATCCCCGGAATGCTGCCGGGCGGATCCGTGCCCCTTGCCGACCCCCATCCCGGGAGTTACCGGATCGGAGCTTCCAGACACCGACTGCCACGAGGCCGATGATGATGATGATGGCAGCGATGACGGACACAGTGTCCTAGTTAGAACAGCTGGGACCGATTCCTCACTGGATGGGTGTAGCCCAAAAGTGTGTATTCTATGGCCTTCCATGCCATTTTCCCAGGAACTGTTGTCGGGGGGGGGGGGGGGCCTGCGAGGTGGGGGGGTGTCCCTGTCCTCATATCCTTTTATGGAATTCCCCACTCTGGCAATCTTCATATCCTTTTATGGAATTCCCCACTCTGAGGGAACGAACTGAGCATCCTTTTTTGGAATTCCCCGCTCAGAGAACCCTCATATCCTTTTATGGAATTCCCCGCTCTGAGGGAGGGAACTAAGCATCCTTTTATGGAATTCCCCACTCTGAGGGAATCACTGACCATTCCTGCCTGAACTGGAGAATATATAAACCTGGAGTTTCAGAACCTTTCCACCACTCGTGGTATCCACAGGAAGGCTGCAGCTCACCACTCTCACCTAGACTGAGACCACCACCCTCAACTGGACTGCAATCACCACTTCTGACCAGATTGCAACAGCTCTCCCACCAGCAGGTTTTTTTTCCCTCTCCCTTTACTTTGGACTCAGGGGGGGGCCCAAGGAAAACCACTTTGTTCATGCCCCAGGGTGCTGGGTTATAACTTTTGGGTTTTGTGGGTTAAAACCAATTGCTTGTTTGCATAATCAGACTTATTGGGCAAGGGGGGCCCAAGAGGGGCCCAAGGGTGGCCCAAGGGGGCTGGTCCAGGGGGGGAAGGGCTGCAGGGGGCGGATCCCGGAGGAGGAAACCCGCCAAAAGCGGCGGCCCAGCCGAGGGAGGAGCCGAGCGGGAGCACAAAGAAGAGCAGCCAAAAGGTCCTGGCGGTGGCTGGGCAATGGCGGGGGGGGCGAGAGCGGTTTGGGGGCCCCCGTGAGAGCCGGGGGGGAACCCCGGTAGCTGCGGAGTGGGGAGAGCGGAGAGGGGCGATCCCGGAGCTGGGGGACCCCCAGAATGCTGGAGGGGGGGAGCAGAGAGGGAGCGCCAGGCCCCTTAAGCGGGGGTCCCGGAGAGGGGGAAGGCCTTGGAATGTGGAGAGGAGGGGGGGCCTTGAGGCGGGGTGGGAGCCGAGAGCGCCAAGAGGTTTGCGAGGGTGGGAGCCGAGAGAGGAGGGCCGGCCGGCCCCGGGAGGCAGAGTGGGGAGAAGTGAGCCCTGGGACCCCCCGGCAACACTCAAGGGGACCCCGGAGAGTGGGAACCCCCTGGAGCCGCGGGACCCCCGGCAACCCGGAGAAGAGGGACCCCCAATGCAGGCAGAAGTGCCATCAGGGCAGACAGGGGGGACCCCCCTAACCCCAGAGAGCAGAGAGGGGGAACTCCTGGGAGGGGATTTTGGGCTGAATGTTGTTGTTTTGGGGGTTTTTATGGACACAAGATGCCCAGTGAGTCCTAGAGCTGGACTTGGGCAGGAGGAACTCCCAAGGCAACGCACTCACCCCTTGTTTTTCCCCTCCCATCAGGATTTCTGTTTCCCAAAGCTTGGGCGGATGGAGGAGGAGGCTGCGAGGAAGAGGAAGATGCCGCGGGCCCCCCAGGCAGGTGAGGAGGAAGTCAGTGCCCCTTTGGGGGGGTCTTTTGTCTTTTGTGGCCGTCCTGCCGGGGCCGGAGTTGGGGGGATGTCCTTGGGCTTCCCTGTGGGCCGGAGGCAAATCCCCTGCGTGTCCTTGTTGGTTCCTGCCCCAGGCCCCGAGGTGAGGCCGGAGAGCGCGGAGGACAAATCCCCCCGGCAGAGCCTGGTGGGAGAGGCCGTTTTGAAGGGCTCGCCGGAGCAGGAAGGCAGCGGGGAGGAAAAGGGCCGGAGATGCCCCCGCAGGAGGGGCTCCAAAGCCAGCCCAGGGGGCTGTGAGGAGGAAAGAGCCAGCGTGTGCCGGGAAGGCGGCCGGAGCTTGAGGTGGAGCTGCGAGCTGGTGGTCCCTGAGCAGCCTCCCAGCAGGGAGAAACCCTTCAGTTGCTTGGAATGTGGGAAGATCTTCAGCAAGAGATCCAGCCTCTTGAGGCACCAGCACATCCACACTGGGGAACGGCCCTACACGTGTGGGGAGTGTGGGAAGAGCTTCAGGCAGAGCTGCAACCTCCGCACCCACCGTCGCATCCACACTGGGGAACGGGCCTACACGTGTGAGGAGTGTGGGAAAAGCTTCAGGCACAGCTCCACCCTCCGCAACCACCGTCGCATCCACAGTGGGGAACGGCCCTACACGTGTGGGGAGTGTGGGAAGAGCTTCAAACGGAGTTCCAACCTGCTCCAACACCAGATGATCCACAGTGGGGAAAGGCCCTACATGTGTGACGAATGTGGGATGAACTTCAATCAGAGCTCCACCCTGCTCCGACACCAGATGATCCACAGTGGGAACGGCCCTACACATGTGCGGAGTGTGGGAAGAGCTTCAGGGACAGCTCCAGCCTTTGCAAACACCGTTGCATCCACACCAGGGAATGGCCCTACAAGTGCTTGGAATGTGGGAAGAACTTCAGCACAAGCACCAAGCTGCTCAGCCACCAGCACGTCCCCACTGGGGAACAGCCCTACACGTGTAGGGAATGTGGGACAGCTCCACCCTCTACACCCACCTTCGCATCCACATCAGGGAGAGGCCTCACAAGTGTGGGGAGTGTGGGAAGAGCTTCAGGGACAGCTCTGCCTTGACCTCCCACCAACAGACCCACCGGCAAGAGAAGCCCCGAGTGCCCCGACTGCGGGAAGAGCTTCGGCCGCTGCTCCAACTCCATCAGCCATGGGAGGACCCGCGTTGGATGATCCACAGGGACCCCCGTTGGGCACAGCCCTGGTGTGCTGGTTTAAAGGTAAACCAGCAGGGGAAATGACAGCGGTGACACCTAGAATGGGATGGAACAGCTGGAATGGGAATGAGAATGCCTGGAATGGGAATGGGGACATCAGGAATGGCATGGGGACAATAGCAATGGGATGGGAACACCAGGAATGGGAATGGGAACACCTGGAATGGGAATTGGGACATTGGGAGCAAACTGGGGACACTAGGAATGGGAATGGGGGCAGCAGGAATGGGAATGGGGAGACGTGGAATGGGGAAGGAACACCTGGAATGGGAATGGGAACACCTGGAATGGAAATGGGGACACCAGGAATGGGAATGGGAACACCTGGAATGGGAATGGAAACACCTGGAGTGGGAACACCTGGAATGGGAATAGGAACACCTGGAATGGGAATGGGGACACCAGGAGTGGAAATGGGAACACCTGGAACTGGAATGGAAACACCTGGAGTGGGAACACCTGGAATGGGAATAGGAACACCTGGAATGGAAATGGGGACACCTGGAATGGGAATGGGGACACCTGGAATGGGAATGGGGACACCAGGAATGGGAATGGAACCACCTGGAATGGGAATGGGAACACCTGGATTGGGAACACCTGGAATGGGAATGGGAACACCTGTAATGGAAATGGGGACACCAGGAATGGGAATGGGAACACCTGGAACTGGAATTGAAACACCTGGAGTGGGAACAACTGGAATGGGAATAGGAACACGTGGAATGGGAATGGGGACACCAGGAATGGGAATGGAAACACCAGGAATGGGAATGGGAACACCTGGAATGAGAATGGAAACACCTGGAATGGGAATGGGGACACCTGGAATGGGAATGGGAACATTGGGAATGGGAATGGGAACATCGGGAGCAGGTTGGGGACACCAGGAATGGGATCACCAGGGATTGGAATGGGAACACCTGGAATGGGAATGGGAACATTGGGAGCAGACTGGGGACACCAGGAATTGGAATGGGGACACCTGGAATGAGAATGGGAACACCTGGAATGGGAATAGGGAAAACAGAGGTGGGATGGGAACACCTGGAATGGGAATGGGGACAATAGGAATGGGAATGGAGACACCTGCAATATGAATGGGAACACCAAGAACTGGGAATGGGGAAAACAGAAGTGGGATAGGAACATCAGGAATTGGAGGAGGGACAATAACAATGGGAATGGAGACACCTAGAATGTGATGGAACACCTGGAAAGGGAATTGGAACACATGGAATGGGAACACATGGAATGGGAATGGGAACTCCTGGAATGGGAATGGGGACACCTGGAATGGGATGGGAACAACTAGAACGGGATGGGAACACCTGGGACAGGAATGCAAACCCGTGGAATGGGAATGGGAACAGCCGGGCCCGGGGTGTGTCCCTGGGGAAACAGGAGGCCAGGCCCAAAAGAGTTAACTAAGAAATTGGGGCCTGCTAACAAGCTACCAACATCCAAGAGCATCTGTGCTCGTTCTGTTCTACTGACTGGAGCAAAGCTTCAGAGAATAGTACAGGAACATGTCCTAGGCCTCGAGGGGATAAATTAGAGAGACAGCAGGATCAGGGAGACATTGGAATAGGAGGAATAGGCCGGGAGCCAGGGCTTTTTCCAAGCTTCAGTGAGCGGGTCAAGAAGAATGGAAGAGAAGGAAGGTCAAGCTGAGGAAGATGAGTTGAAGCCCCCAGAGCCATGGAGGAAGAGTGGAAGTACCCTCAGGACTGAGGGCCAAGAGAAACACCGCCCCAAGCCCTGCCTGAGCTCCACCTCTACTCCGCCTGTTATTAATATGCATCGATAGATGTTGTAATCACTTGAATATGCATTTAATCCCAGCTGAAGATTGTAGAAAAATGCTGATTTTGTGTGAAGCCTTGGAGCAAGTTTGTCCAGCGCCAGCTGGCTTGCTCCCAACATTGAATAAACAAATACCTTGCTGCTTAAAGATAAAAAAGTCTCTGAGCAGTTTCTCGGACCGATTTTTCGCATTCAGCGCCCAGTCAGACCCAGGATGATCCCAGTCACTCCTGGTCTCTCCCAGTTGCTCCCAGTTTCCTCCATGTGGTCCCACTCATTCCCAGTTGCCCCCAAAAGCTTCCAGCATGATCCCAGTTGCTCACAGCCACTTCCAGTCATCCCCAGTGCACTCCCAGTTGCTCCCAGTATGATCCCACTCACTCCTGGTATGATCCCAGGATGACCCCAGTCACCCTCAGTGTGGTCTCAGTTGCTCCCAGCATGGGCCAAGCTTCTCCCACCGTGATCCCAGGATGATCCCAGTTGTCCCCATCATGGTCCCAGTTACTCCCAGTTGCCCCTAGCACAGATCCAGTCACTCCAAGTATGACCCTGGTCTTCCCTCCTGACAGTCCCAGTCAATGCCAGTTGCTTCTACTGTAGATCCAGTCACTCACAGTTCCTTCCAGTTGCCCCCAGCCTGGTCCTAATTCCCCTTCCCGTAGTCCCAGTCACTCCCAGTATGGTCCCAGTCACCCCCACCATGGTTGCAGACACTCCCAGTATATCCCAGTAGAGCCCTCAGCATGCTCCTGGTCCTTCCCAGTCACTCCCAGATGCCCCAGTAACATTCCACTTTCCACCAGTATGATACCAGTGACTCCAAGGCACTCCCACTATATCCTATGTGGCCTCCAGTTTCTCCCAGTAGCACTCAGTATGGTCCCAGTTGCTCCCAGTATGATCCCTGTTGTCCCAATTCTGGTCCTGACGGGTCCCAGTGTGCTCAGATCCTGCTCCTGGGGGGTCGTGCTGGGTCCCAGTCCTGGTCCCGGTGTATTCTGGTGTCCTAGTCCATCCCAGTCTGTCCCAGTCTGTCCCAGTCCATCCCAGTCCATCCCAGTCCATCCCAGTCCGTCCCAGTCCATTCCGATGCATCCCAATCCATCCCAGTCCGTCCCAGTCCCTCCCAAACCATCCCAGTCCATCCCAGTCCATCCCAGTCCATCCCAGTCCATCCCAGTCCCTTCCCAGCCGTTTCCCAGGTCCTGCCCCCCGCCCCCCAAGATGCTGACGGGGTCGGGGCTCCGTCTTTGGCTTCGTCTCCCTGGGCCTGCCTGGAATGAAGGGGCCGCTGGGACACTGCGGGACCTCCTGAGACCAAAGGAACCCCGGGAGAATTTGGATACTCCTGGAATCAAGGCACAACTGGGACACTGCAGGGCCCTATGGAAAAAAAGGAACCTTGTGACACTGCGGAATTCCTGGAATCCAGGGGCCTTTGGGACATGGGGGCCTCATGGAACCAAAGGAACCCTGAGGTGTTTCCGAAGGTCATGGAATCAAGGGGCCACTGGGACACTGCAGGGCCTCTGGGAATTAAAGGAACACTGGGACACTGGGGCAGGACATCCCCCTGCAATGGCACCAAGACAATGCCCCATTTGCAAAGGGGTCAGTGCTGAGCTGAGAGGGGGCCAGGCCAAGGCAGGAGATGTTGGACCCCAGACTGGTTTCACCCCAAATGAAGCCCCTGATGGTGAGGGAACCCCTGGAGTCCAAGGACTGTCAGTCCATGGGTTTCTACCAGAAAGGGCCAGTCCCCTTTCCCAGGGGCAGGTTCTTCCAACAGAACCCTTCTTGGGGGTGTGTGGAGATTCCTGCCTTGGCTGGGGACCCCCCAAGGTCACTGCTGGAGGTTGAGAGCAGAGATCTCCCCACGAGCGCTGGTCTGGGGCAGTTCCATCCATCTCTAATTAAGAATTCTTACTTGTTTGCCACCTTTAGTAGAATTGCTTCAACAATTGCTTTAGTGTAGTGCCCTGTCCTACCTTATCCTGCACTACTGGTAGTTTTAGTGTTTCTATTGTTCACTAAATAATTCTGATTAAAACCTTTTGTGTCATCATTTGCAAAAAATAAATATTTCATTTTCTTCCAATAGATCTGATGTGCCATCATTAAACCCTGGGGGCCAAACGTGGTTCAGTCACCCCTCTAGAATTGCTCTAAATTTCAACTGTTGGCACAATGCAAGGCTGAGATTGGATCCAGCAGCCCCCAGCACCCAGAGTAAGTTGGGAGCTCAGGGGGACCACCCCCCTTTCCCAACCCCCCAGTGCCCAAAGACCCCCATGGGACCGTCCATCCCTCCAGACCACCCCCCTTTTCCACCCCTCTCCCTGTTCCTCCAACTTTTCCATGGTCCCCTCAATCCCCAGCCACCCCAAATCAGTTCTGGGGTCTCAACCCCCACTTTTCCCCCTCGCTCCCACCCCTTGCACATCATTCCCCCAATCCCCAGACCCCTCATGCTCAGTTTGGGGGTCCCACCCTCCCCTTTTCCCCACTCTTCTGACCTCTCCCACCCCTTTCCCATCTTCCCCTAATTCTCAGCCTCTCTCCTCCTCCACTTTTGGGGGGTCCTAGTCTCCTCCCACTCAGTTTGGGGTCCCACCACCCCTTTTATCCCCTCTGACTCACCTACCCCCCTTCCCAACACCCCCTCTCACCCAAGAACTCATCGCCTGCAGTGGGAAGGGTTCCCAGTAACACCAGAGCCCATGAAAGTCCCCCCAAAAATGGGTTAGGTTGAGTCCTCAGTGGGCTCTGAGTGGGTTTGGAGGTTCCTTGGGGGCTGTGGGGTGGTTTAAGGGGGTCCCAGCACACTTTGGGATGAGTTGGATGCCGTGTTGGGGTGCAGATGTCCCCCCAAAGCTCCCCCAGAACAGGGTGACACAAGGGGGGGAGGGGGCACAGAGGTGCCCTTATTCCTGATCCATCCCGGAGCAACCACACTGGGGGCAACTGGGATCGTACTGGGAGCAGCCGGGCCCCTGCTGGGTTTATACTGGGATAGTACTGTGAGTGACTGCAATAATACTGGCAGTATGTGAGAGGGACTGCAGCCATTCTGGGGATGATTGGGATCAAAGTGGATTCACTGAATCCCCTGGAAGTGTCTAGAAGTTACTGGGATTATTGGGGGTGATTGGACTCATAGTGGGATCATCTTGGGAGCAACTGGGGCCATGTAGGGGCAAGTGGTATCCTCCAGGCAGTACCTCCCATTTCTTAGGAGAGAGTTAAAAAAACCCCACACCCTCCCACAGCCTTTGGAGGCCCTTCAACCTGGAATGTGGATGTGCTGGTTGGTTCTTTTGTGTGGGTCAATCACCCAAGGCAAAAACTCCCCTCCCCCGTTCAACATCCCCCCTTACAGCAATGCAGGGCAAAGAAAGATTCCCTGCCTGGGTTTTTTTGAACAAGTAAACCTGTGACAACCTCCCAGGCTGCTGAGCAGGGACAAGGAGGCAGTGAGGGCCCAGGGCTGCAAGGGGCACTTGTCTCCTCATGGTGGGACCCTAAATGGGCAGAAAAGAAACCCCCAAGGCTCAATTTGGGAGCAATAGTGGGCAGCCATTCTTTGTTATCAGCCCCTCACCCATGGGAGGATCTTCCCCCCAACCACGAGTGTGCCCCGTTCTCCCCCAGGGCAGCTGAGATTTACTCACAATTTTACACATCCAGCAAATGTCTTACATATTCACTCCTTCCCTCAGAAAGATCACACCCATGGGAATTAGCTCAGAGAGGTCCTTCTGAAGTCCTTCCAAAGTCCTTATTTGGTCACTGGGGGCCTTCTGGTGGCCTGTTGGTGGTCTCTGGTGCTTGTTTGGAGCTTGAACTGTACTGACCTTGTCTGTTGAGCAGAGTATTTACAGCTGGATACAGAGGGTCCTTGTTCAGCATCTCTTCTCCAAAACCTGGACACTCATGTGACAACTACCCCAACTGAAAAGCATTCAGAAACTTCCTGATTTTGTAACTCCCCTGCCAGAAACTTCCACTGCAAAGGCCCCTGGAAAATTGCCGAGCAAGGGAGAATTCCTGCTCTCAGGAGAGACCCCGCCTGGTTTGACGGGAGGCCTGGGAAGGACCCCCCTGGCAGAAGCTTTCCCCCCAGGCTCTCCAAGCTCCCGGCTGTGGGCAAAGCCAGCCCATGGCCCAGCGGGGTGGGCTGGGGCTGCCCAGGGGCAGGAGACACGGGCCCCACGGAGCGAGGCCAGCGGAGCCCCAGTGGGCCGGGGCTGGAGCGCCCGAGGCCCGGGAGAGGCTGGAGAGCAGGCAGGGAGCCCGCAGGCCTGCCCGCTCCCAGCTGGCAAGGGCTGCAGGCAGAGAGGCAGCTCTGCAGGCCTGGAGCAGCACAGGGGCTCTCCAGCTCTGCCCTCGGCACAGGCCTCTCCCAATGCACCAGGCACAGACGGGCACCACTGCAAAGGGGAACCTTTTAGCCCCAGTTTCGGGGGGAATCACAGACTCGCCCCAAGGAGCCACAGCCAAGGGTCTGGTGGCAGCACGGGGCCCTTCCTGGACATTAGAGACCTTTCTTAATCTTTCAGTGGGCCCACTTTGCCTTTGGATTCGTTGTTTCCATTAATCACAGAGGGGGTGTTAGGCCATAAATCACCTTTAGCCAGCACACAGCAAAAATTCCTCACAAGCTGCTTTGGAGAGAACACAGTTTGGGAAAAGCACTAGAACTGTCAGTTTTGTGAGAGTTACCCTCGATAAGCTTCAGTGAACAAAGCCTGGGAGAGAAAGATGTGTTCTTGAACCTGCATATCTGGAAACAAGGGCCTTCTGCAGAAAGCAGCAGGTAAGGAGGAAGATGAACAAAGGCTCAGCATTTGTGGGGGAAAATCCCCACTGGAGAAAAAGGTGCTCAAAAGACCGAAAGCATGAACTAATTAGCATAAGCAACAAGAGAGTACTGAGCAAGAGTGGCTAAAATACTGATTAAAGAAATGGAACAATGAAATGATGCCATTTGGTACCAATGAACATTAATTTCTTTGTCAAAAAAGCGTAAATGGGTGCAAAAGTGATGTACTGCTGTCTGTGTGAAGGCAGCATTGTTGTTGGCCACATACACAGCCAGCAAAGAAAGTAATGCCTTGCTTTGTCACACTAAACCCACGGTGTTAGAGGGTTTGATTGATCCCAACAATGTCAGAGCATTTGGCAACACCCTCAGCACTCAGTCACTTGCACTGCCAGCATGGGGGCCAAATGCTGTCCTTGGAAAAAACATGGACTGATATCATTTCCAGGAGCCCAGCTCCAAAATTTGGATAGCACTTCCCAAATTGGATATGTCTGGGGATTGCTGCCATGCCAAAAGGGTCAGGACAGAAAGCTGCTGCTGGCCTTTGCCTGCCCTGGGAAACCTTTCCTCTGCCCCCCAGCACTGGGGCTGGGTGCTGTCCTTCCCAAGGGAAGGGACTGTCATCCCCCCCGGGAGCCACCTCCAAACCTTGGATGCCACCTGCCAGCCTGACTCTGTCAGGGATTGCTCCCACCCAAAAGGGGCCAGCACAGGAACCTGTTGCTGGCCTTTGCCTGCCCTGGGCACCCTGTCACCTGCCCCTGAAACACTGGGGCTGGGGGCTTTCCTTCCCAAGGACAGTTAATGGCACCAACTTTCAGGAGCCCACCTCTGAGCTTTGGGCATCATCTCTGTCCTGCAAAATGGGTGTTTCCTCAACCCTTTGTGTTCCCTTGGTCTGTCACAGCCCTAAAAAGGCTGAGACCCTTGTTCCTGACCACTTTTAAAGAGGATTTGAAGCTTAAAGTCTTTTAGGAAACTAATCCAAAAGAGCCCCCCATTTCCAACAATGGCTTTCCTGCATTACTGGAGGGAGCAGTGAGAATTTTGGGATGAAGTCTTTACTCTCCTGCTGATGAGCTCAGAGTCGGTGTCTCCTGTGCTCTGGCCATGGGGCAGGGCCTCCCTGCCCTTTGGTCCCTGCCTCGTGGCCACCCCTGTGCCAGGGGATACTGTGCAGGCCACCTGGAAACAAACCCATTCCAGCCCAGCATTCCCCTGTGTGCCCACTGGAATGTGCACCAGACACCCTGAGGGAAGAAACATTTCCAGAGGAGAAGACTTTGCTCTTCCTGCTGCAGCCACAAATGGGAAAAATGAAACCCTCCAACTCTGTCCTTTTGTATCAGTGAGTCAGACACCACTTTCTTCTGGCCAGGGGGTGTGTGGGGGATAACTCCAGCCCTCCCTGCCCCCCCAGCCTTTTCACTTATTTATATGTGTTTAGCAAAGAAAGAATTTAAAGGGCATCAGTTTTAAATTACATCATCCTCTTCAGTATTTAGCATTCTGTCCTCTACTGGTTATTGACTTTTTAATTCTCATGCTAATTAGTCCCCATTTTTCAGGCTTTTTATTATCCTTTTCCCAGGCAGGGAGTTTCCAACACCTATTGTATGGTCTTTGTTAACCTCTTCTTTATCTTCTAGTTCCTGCACAATGTCCTTGTGGTCTGTAAATTCTGCATTCCCTGTGTCCAGTTTCAGCAATCCATCTCTCTCCCCAGGCTTTGTTCACTGAAGCAGATCAGGGCTAGTTTAGCAAAACTCAGAGTTGCAATAATTTTCCCAAGCCTGTTCCCACAAGAGCAGGTGATGACAAACTTTGCTAAGTGCTGGCCAATAGTGACTTAAGACTAACCCACTGTTTAGGATGAATATTCTGGTTATGATTCACTAAAGCAATTAACTAACAAGTTAATGAACATCATTCATTTAAAAGAATCAGGAAATGATCTGGTTCCCAGCAGCAGCACCGAGTGCCCGGAGCCGATGTGTGCAAGTGCTGGGCTGGAGCAGAGACGTGCTGGAGGGGCAGATGGCAATGGGACAGCCCAGAAAGGGGAAACGCTTCCCCCCAGGCCAGGGAAAGGCTGGGTTGGTCTCTGCAGCCCTGGCAGGAGAGGCCTTTGCTGTCGGGGGGTCTCTGCAGCCCCTGAGGGGCTGTGCTGGAGGAGAAGCTGATCTCAAGGCAGGACAGAGATGCTGAAAATGTCTTTGGGTGGGCACATCCCGTGATTCAGGAACACTGACAATCATCCCACAGAGCCTTGGTTAAATCATCAGGTGGGTGATGAAGGGACAGAAGGGCCTGCAAAGCCTGGGAGCAGGTCCCCCATTCCATTGCAAGTGGAAACACCGTGGGATCTTCTGGCAGGGCAGTAGGGCTGGGCACAGGCAAGCCAGGAGATGCTGGAGGCTGTGGCAGACAGCTCTGGGCCCCAGACAATCCCTGGGCTGCCCAGGGCTGCTCTCTTGCTGCCAGACAAGGGTGTCTGGCTGGGCAGGGGAAGGCTGAGGGAGCCAGGGTTGCAGGGAGCAGGGAATGGTGGAGCTGCAGGACAAGGAGCAGAAGGGCCCTGCAGGGCTGCAGCAGAGCTGATTGCAGGGAGCTGCCTTCAGGGCAGGGATTCTGCCCCTGGGCTCTCCCTGCTGAGGCCACACCTCGAGTGCTGTGCCCAGTTCTGGGCCCCTCACTTTGGGGAAGATGTTGAGGTGCTGGAGCGTGTCTGGAGAAGGGCACTGGGGCTGCTGAAGGCTCTGGAGCACAAGTGCTGTGAGGAGCAGCTGAGGGAGCGTGGACAGAAGGAAGCCCAGGGGGGACCTTCTCACTCTCTACAACTCCCTGAGGTCTCCCCTCAGTCTCCTCTTGTGCAGCTGAACACCCCAAGTGCCCTGAGCTGCTCCTCCTAAGGCTTCCCCTGCAGAGCCTTCCCCATCCTGGTGGCCTCCTTTGGACACTCTCGACTGGCTCAATCTCTTCCTTCCATTGTGTCCCCCCAGAGTGCCCCACTATTGAGGTGAGGCCGCCCCAGGGCAGAGCAGAGCGGGACAATCCCCTCCCTGGCCCGGCCATGCTGGGCCTGATGCCCCCAGGACAGGGTTGTCCCTCCTGGCTGCCAGGGCACTGCTGACTCCTGGCCAAGTGGGCACCCCCAGGACCCCCAGGGCCCTTTCCCAGCACTGCTCTCCAGCCTCTCATTCCCACTCTGTCCCCACATCTGGGGTTGCCCATCCCAGGGGCAGAATCCAGCACTGCCCCTTGTTGAACTTCCGTGGCTCTGCCGCCAACCCATCCCTCCACCACTGCAAAACACCCACCGGGGACCCCCAAAATCCCCCTAAGGGGCATTTGCGGCTCAGCTTTGGAGTCCTGTAAGATCCAAACATTCTCCCCCTACACCCCCCCCTTCCAAAAAAGAAACAAACACCAAAACCCCCACCAAGATATTTGGGACAAGCTCCCCCTTCCCGATCCCCCGCGAGATGGGGCGGGGGGGACGATCCTGTTCCCGTTCCCGCTCCGCCTTTCTCCCTGCCCTTCCTGCCGCCCCTCCTTCTCCTGCTGCATCGCTGCGGCCGCGGGCGGAGCTCTGGGGTGAGCGGGGGAGGGGGACGAGCCGATGGGAAAGGGGGGAAAGGAGGGAAACGGGGGGTAGGACCCCCAAAGGGAGCGCGGGGGGCGGTGGGTGAGCCCCAAAGGGAGCTGGGGGGAGCCGGGGTTTGGGGGGCCGGTGGGCAAGGGGTGGGCGAGGGGGGCTAAGGGGAGGTGGGAGAGCGGGCAAGGGGTTCCCTTGGGGGTCCCTTGGTGTCCCCATGCGTTGATCTGTGGAGAGGGGGGCCCTGGAGAGGGGACACCCCCGGGCTCGCTGTGCCGAGCCGGCGGTCGGGGCCGTGCTGTTGGTTGCCGATCCCGGCCGGCTGAGCCAAGAGCCCGGCCACGTGTGCGGGGCCCGATCCGCTCCCTGCTCTCGTTGCCCCGGGGCAGCCTCTGGTGTCCCCCCGGCTGGGGGGGCGTTTTGTTGGCTCGGGCACAGGCGGCCCTTGTGCGGGGCTGTGTGCCGGGGGGCTGCTGGGGGTCCCCGGGGGGTGTTTTGGGGCGGTGTCGGGGTGGGTTGTGGGCAGAGCCCCGTGGGTGGTCGGGGGGCTGCGGGTCCCCCCCTTGTTGGGGGTTGGTGTTGGTGGGTGAGGCCCCGGCGGCTCCATTGTGAGGCCGGTGTGGGCGGGGGGGGCTGGTCCGGGGGAGCCGGAGGGAGCCGAGGCAGCGGGTTTGGGGAGCCCTCGGGAGAGCCGGGGGTGGGGGGAGGAAGGGCGGGAGCCCCGGAGTGTGGAGAGCGGAGCGGGGCGATGGCGGAGCTGGGGGACCCCCGGCAGGCTGGAGGGGGGAGCAGGGAGAGGGAGGAGCCCCGGGAGGCTGCAAGGGGGGTCCCGGAGAAGGGGCAGCCTGGGCAGTGGGGACCCCTGGGATCCCCGGGCCAAGAAAGTGGAGAAGGCAGAGAGGGGGAATGTCTGCGAACCCGGCCCCCTGAAGCAGAGTGAGGGGAGAAGGGACCCCTGAGACCCCCAAAAGCCCCGGCACCCCTAAGCGGGACCCTCAGCAGCCCAGAGAGGGGAGAGCCCAGAAGGTAAATGTGCAGAGACCAGAGCGGGGGAACTTCTGGGAGGGGTTTTTTGGGCTGAATGTTCATATTTTGGAGTATTTTTTTGCTGTCCCTTGATCTTTTGCAAATTTGGGGGGACTTTGTTGTTTGTGTTTTTTTCCCAAATCTCTGTGTTTACTGTTTTTCTGGTCTAAATCTTGTTGTTTTGGAGATTTCTATGGACACAAGATGCCCAGTGAGTCCTAGAGCTGGACTTGGGCAGGAGGAACCTCCAAGACAACGCACTCACCCCTTGTTTTCCCCCTCCAGTAAGATTTCTGCTTCCCAAAGCTTGGGCGGATGGAGGAGGAGGCTGCGAGGAAGAGGAAGATGCCTTGGGCCCCCCAGGCAGGTGAGGAGGAAGTCAGTGCCCCTTTGGGTGGGTCTTTTGTCTTTTGTGGCCGTCCTGCCGGGGCCGGAGTTGGGGGGATGTCCTTGGGCTTCCCTGTGGGCCGGAGGCAAATCCCCTGCGTGTCCTTGTTGGTTCCTGCCCCAGGCCCCGAGGTGAGGCCGGAGAGCGCGGAGGACAAATCCCCCCGGCAGAGCCTGGTGGGAGAGGCCGTTTTGAAGGGCTCCCCGGCGCAGGAAGGCAGCGGGGAGGAAAAGGGCCGGAGATGCCCCCGCAGGAGGGGCTCCAAAGCCAGCCCAGGGGGCTGTGAGGAGGAAAGAGCCAGCGTGTGCCTGGAAGGCGGCCGGAGCTTGAGGCGGAGCTGCGAGCTGGTGGTCCCTGAGCAGCCTCCCAGCAGGGAAAAGCGCTTCAGGTGCTTGGAATGTGGGAAGAGCTTCAGGATTAGCACCCACCTCCTGAGGCACCAGCACATCCACACTGGGGAACGGCCCTACACGTGTGGGGAGTGTGGGAAGAGGTTCAGGCAGAGCTCTACCCTCCACAACCACCGTCGCATCCACAGTGGGGAACGGCCCTACACGTGTGGAGAGTGTGGGAAGAGCTTCAAACGGAGCTCCTACTTGCTCGGACACCAGATGATCCACAGTGGGGAACGGCCCTACATGTGTGGGGAATGTAAGAAGACCTTCAAATGGAGCTCCCACCTGCTCCGACACCAGATGATCCACAGAGGGAACGGCCCTACACGTGTTGGGAGTGTGGGAAGAGCTTCAGGGACAGCTCCAGCCTTTGCAAACACCGTTGCATCCAGACCAGGGAATGGCCCTACAAGTGCTTGGAATGTGGGAAGAGCTTCAGCACAAGCACCAAGCTGCTCAGCCACCAGCACATCCCCACTGGGGAACAGCCCTACACGTGTAGGGAATGTGGGACAGCTCCACCCTCTACACCCACCATCACATCCACATCAGGGAGAGGCCTCACAAGTGTGGGGAGTGTGGGAAGAGCTTCAGGGACAGCTCTGCCTTGACCTCCCACCAACGGACCCACCGGTAAGAGAAGCCCCGAGTGCCCCGACTGCGGGAAGAGCTTCGGCCGCTGCTCCAACTCCATCAGCCATGGGAGGACCCGCGTTGGATGATCCACAGGGACCCCCGTTGGGCACAGCCCTGGTGTGCTGGTTTAAAGGTAAACCAGCAGGGGAAATGACAGCGGTGACACCTAGAATGGGATGGAACAGCTGGAATGGGAATGAGAATGCCTGGAATGGGAATGGGGACATCAGGAATGGGATGGGGACAATAGCAATGGGATGGGAACACCAGGAATGGAAATGGGAACACCTGGAATGGGAATGGGGACATTGGGAGCAGATTGGGGACACTAGGAATGGGAATGGGGCCAGCAGGAATGGGAATGGGGACACGTGGAATGGGGAAGGAACACCTGGAATGGGAATGGGAACACCTGGAACGGAAATGGGGACACCAGGAATGGGAACACCCGGAATTGGAATGGAGACACCTGGAATGGGAACACCAGGAATGGGAATGGGAACACCTGGAATGGGGACACCAGGAATGGGAATGGGAACACCTGGAACTGGAATGGAAACACCTGGAATGGGAATAGGAACACCTGGAATAGGAATGGGGGCAGCAGGAATGGGAATGGAAACACCTGGAATGGAAATGGGAACACCTGGAATGGAAAGGGGAACACCAGGAATGGAAATGGGGACACCTGGAATTGGAATGGAGACACCTGGAATGGGAACACCTGGAATGGGAATGGGAACACCTGGAACTGGAATGGAAACACCTGGAGTGGGAACACCTGGAATGGGAATAAGAACACCTGGAATGGAAATGGGGACACCTGGAATTGGAATGGAGACACCTGGAATGGGAACACTAGTAATGGGAATGGGAACACCTGGAATGGAAATGGGGACACCAGGAATGGGAATGGGAACACCAGGAATTGGAATGGAGACACCTGGAATTGGAATGGGAACACCTGGAATGGAAATGGGGACACCAGGAATGGGAATGGGGACACCTGGAACTGGAATGGAAACACCTGGAGTGGGAACACCTGGAATGGGAATAGGAACACCTGGAATGGGAATGGGGACACCAGGAATGGGAATGGAAACACCTGGAATGGGAATGGGAACACCTGGAATGGAAATGGGGACACCAGGAATGGGAATGGGAACACCTGGAATGGAAATGGGGACACCTGGAACTGGAATGGAAACACCTGGAGTGGGAACACCTGGAATGGGGATAGGAACACCTGGAATGGGAATGGGAACATTGGGAATGGGAATGGGAACATCGGGAGCAGGTTGGGGACATCAGGAATGGGAATGGGATCACCTGGGATTGGAATGGGGACACCTGGAATGGGAATGGGAACATTGGGAGCAGACTGGGGACACCAGGAATTGGCAGGGGGACACCTGGAATGAGAATGGGAACACCTGGAATGGGAATAGGGAAAACAGAGGTGGGATGGGAACACCTGGAATGGGAATAGGGACAATAGGAATGGGAATGGAGACACCTGGAATATGAATGGGAACACCAAGAACTGGGAATGGGGAAAACAGGAGTGGGATGGGAACACCAGGAATGGGAGGAGCGACAATAGGAATGGGAATGGGGACACCTAGAATGGGATGGAACAGCTGGGAAGGGAATTGGAACACATGGAATGGGAATGGAAAAACCTGGAATTGGAATGGGGACACCTGGAATGGGAATGGAGACACCTGGAATGGGATGGGAACAACTAGAACGGGATGGGAACACCTGGAACAGGAATGCAAACCCCTGGAATGGGAATGGGAACAGCCGGGCCCGGGCTGTGTCCCTGGGGAAACAGGAGGCCAGGCCCAAAAGAGTTAACTCAGAAATTTGGGCCTGCTAACAAGCTACCAACATCCAAGACCATCTGTGCTCATTCTGTTCTACTGACTGGAGCAAAGCTTCAGAGAATAGTACAGGAACATGTCCTAGGCCTCGAGGGGATAAATTAGAGAGACAGCAGGATCAGGGAGACATTGGAATAGGAGGAATAGGTCGGGAGCCAGGGCTTTTTCCAAGCTTCAGTGAGCGGGTGAAGAAGAATGGAAGAGAAGGAAGGTCAAGCTGAGGAAGATGAGTTGAAGCCCCCAGAGCCATGGAGGAAGAGTGGAAGTACCCTCAGGATTGAGGGCCAAGAGAAACACCGCCCCAAGCCCCGCCTGAGCTCCACCTCTACTCCGCCTGTTATTAATATTCATCGATAGATGTTGTAATCACTTGAATATGCATTTAATCCCAGCTGAAGATTGTAGAAAAATGCTGATTTTGTGTGAAGCCTTCGAGCGGGACCTCCTGAGACCAAAGGAACCCCGGGAGAATTTGGATACTCCTGGAATCAAGGCACAATTGGGACACTGCAGGGCCCTATGGAAAAAAAGGAACCTTGTGACACTGTGGAATTCCTGGAATCCAGGGGCCTTTGGGACATGGGGGCCTCATGGAACCAAAGGAACCCTGAGGTGTTTCCGAAGGTCATGGAATCAAGGGGCCACTGGGACACTGCAGGGCCTCTGGGAATTAAAGGAACACTGGGACACTGGGGCAGGACATCCCCCTGCAATGGCACCGAGACAATGCCCCATTTGCAAAGGGGTCAGTGCTGAGCTGAGAGGGGGCCAGGCCAAGGCAGGAGATGTTGGACCCCAGACTGGTTTCACCCCAAATGAAGCCCCTGATGGTGAGGGAAGCCCTGGAGTCCAAGGCCTGTCAGTCCATGGGTTTCTACCAGAAAGGGCCAGTCCCCTTTCCCAGGGGCAGGTTCTTCCAACAGAACCCTTCTTGGGGGGTGTGTGGAGATTCCTGCCTTGGCTGGGGACCCCCCAAGGTCACTGCTGGAGGTTGAGAGCAGAGATCTCCCCACGAGCGCTGGTCTGGGGGAGTTCCATCCATCTCTAATTAAGAATTCTTGCTTTGTTGCCACCTTTAGTAGAATTGCTTCAACAATTGCTTTAGTGTAGTGCCCTGTCATATCTTATCCTGTACTACTGGTAGTTTTAGTGTGTATGTTGTGTAGTAAATAATTCTGGTTTAGTCCTTTTGTCTGATCATTTTTAAGAATAAGTAGTTAATTGATATAAATATAACTGCTTTTCCATCATTAAAACCTATGGGACAAAACTGGTTCAATCCCATCTCTATAATTCCTTAAATTCAAACCATTGGCACAATGCAAGGCTGAGATTGGATCCAGCTGCCCCCAGGCTCCTCTGGGAGCAGGAGTTTAGTGTCACCGGACACAGAGATTTCTGTGAACAGTTTTTCCTGCACTCTGTAGGCCTTGCTTGCCATGGAAGTGTCAAGTGTGTATTGTTTCTACTTATAGACTGTGTGAAAATATGTGATGCTTATACTTGTTAGCTGTGTGTCTAATTATAAGGTTTGAGAACATGATATGTTTATAGAAAGAAAACCTTGAGAAACTGAAGATAATGAAACACCTGCAAATTTAGTAAAACCCTAAAAGCAGATTAATTAGAAAGAGGTTTCTATGCCAAGGATGATTTCAGATTGCGTGGACAGAACATCAGGTCCAATGAACTGGGGACATGAGACACGTGCACAGACTGATCTATCCAATCACCTTATTGTGAGCATGTGCCCTAAACAAATAAACTGTATAAAAGTTAACTGATTTAAATAATAAATTGACATATTGCCGATCCTAAGGGTCTGTGAGCTTATGTTCGTGCCTCCCCATCAATAACTGGTGCCCGAAACAGGACGGGACTTCCTCTTCGTCGAGTTCTGAGGGACGTAAGGCGAACAGAAGGACGTGGGAGAAGCAGCCGTTTACAGGTCGCGTGACCCCGGCGCTACGGAACAAAGTCATGCGTGTGGGGAAAAAGAAATCTTACCCTGATCAGGTGAGTCTGCTGAAGAAAGGAGAATCGGGGTCTGCAGAAAGAGGCAGTGCAAACGCTCCTTTATTTAATTCTCTCTGAGAGGGCTGGGGGGGACACACGACCCCCAAAAGTGCGGGCGGGGCAAAATTGGGAGGTCCCGGCTGGGCCCAAGGCCACGGGGAGGGGCTGCGGCCGCCGGCGGCTCAGGAGCTCTGTGGGGAGAGAAAAGGGGGTGAGAGGGGGCCGGGGGGGCAGGGGGGTCCAGAGGCTGTGGGAGAGCAAGGGGGGGGACACGACCCCTATTTAGGGACCCCCCTTTACCTTCTCCCGCAGGTAGAAGCCGAGCCCCAGCGCCAGGAAGACCAAGCCCAAGACGAAACCCCCGACCCCCACCAGGATCTTGCTGCGGACGGTGTCCGGTGGCATCTCTGGGGGGAGTCGGGGGGTCAGCACCCCCAAAACCTCCTCCCACGCACCCCCCGGCACCCCACAGAGCCCGGCCCGCTCTCCCCCAGCCCACCCGGGGGTCCCTCCGACCTCCTGCCAGTCCCTTCCCAGCCCCTGCAGGGATCCCACCCAGCCCCTCTCAGACCCTTTAGGACCCTCCAACGCCCCTCCCATCACCCCCAGCACCCACCAAACTCCCTCCCAGTCACCCCCAGTTGCCCCCCCGGTGCTGGGGGGGCCGGGCCGTACCCCAGTGCCGGCTGAGGGGGTGCTCCAGGCTGACGTGCTCCACCTGGCAGCTGTAGGTGACCCCGTGCCGGGGGGGGATTTCCAGCAGCACCAGCACCTGGTAGCTCCAGTCCCCGTTGGGGACCACGTCGGTGGCCACCACGTGCTCCAGCAGCTCCTGCCCATCCTGGAACCACCTCACCTGCACCGGCGCAGGGTAGAAATCCATCACGGAGCAGAGCAGGCGGCCGGGGCTGGGCTGGGAGCTCGACGGCACCAGCGAGATGGACACGCTGGGGGGCACTGGCAGGGACGGGGGAGACACTGGGCTCAGCTGGGGGGTACTGGGAGGGAAGGCAGAGGCCTTGGAGGGCACTGGGAGGGACTGGGATGGCAGTGGGAGGGACTGGGATGGCAGTGGGAGGGACTGGGAATAGAGTGGGGGAGAAGGGGCTGGGCTGGGGGGGCACTGAGGAGAGAGTTGGGAGATGTGGGAGTGAAGTGAGAACGACTGGGAATGGACTGAGAGGGTCTGGGAGTTGGGTGAGAGGGACTGGGAGTGACTGGTGTGGACTGGGAGTGACTGGTGTGGACTGGGAAGGAAGCGATGGGGACTGGGAGGCTGAGTCGTGGTGAGGGAAGTCTTTGGTTTGGGTCTGCCTGGCAACTGGAGCGTCATCAGAGGGACGCGCTGGGATTGGCTGAGGGGCGGGAGCTCGGTGGCCCCAGCGGGGTGGAGACGCGGGGGGGGCACTGGGAGAGACTGGGATGGACTGGGATGGACTCTGAATAACTGGAATGGACTGGGAGTGACTAGGGAGCATTGGAAGGACTGGGAGACACTGGGACGGACTGGGAGGAACTGGGAGTGGGGAAAAGGCAAGGGGATGGGCACAGGGAGGGCTGTGGGGTCTGGGGTGATTCCCAGTGAGGGTTTGAGGGGCTCAAGAGTCATTCCCGGGGGAGGGCCCAGGGGACCCGCTGTGCCCCACGCTCACCTCTCCTCTCCATAGCAGGTGGAGTGTACACCTCGTAGTTGTGCCGGCAGAACGTGTCCACCTCAGCCCGTTTACGCTCAATGATTTCTGGGTTGCTGTTGAAGTACCTGGCTTGGATCTCCCCAAACGGGGTGTCCCCCACATAGACCCCCACATCACTGTCGAAGTGCAGGAGCTGCTCCCGGTTGCAGATGTACCTGTCCACGAGCCTCACCCGCTCGGTGCCGTTGATGAAGTGACACTCGCTCGGAGACAACAACTGGAACACCCCTGTGTGTGCAGGACATGGGTCAGGGGGTACCCCGTCCCCCCCCATCATCCCCCAGCCCCCCACAGCAGGGTGGGAGCTCAGGGAGCCACCCCGGACCCCCCTTTCCCACCCCCCTCTGCCCCACGGACGCCCCAGCACCGGCTCTTGGCTGGGGGGGAACCCCCCCATCAGCCCCCCGGGGATGGACAGCTGGGTTGGGGACCCCCCCAATGCCGATCCGACCACCCCAGAGCCCCAAGGAACCGCTCCGGGGCTCAAGGGACACCCAGGGACCCCCAGGGCACCCCTCTGCCTGCTCTCCCACACCCCCTTGTCCCCCTCTCCCACCCCTTTCCCACCGGCCCCTCAATCCCCACACCCCCCCAACCTCACTTTGGGGCTCCCACCCCCCTCCCACTCACTCCGGGCCTTCCCACCCCCCTCCCACTCACTTTTGGGGCTCCCACCCCCTCTTTTCTCCCTCTTTCCCCCCCTTTCCCACCCGACCCCCCTGCCCGCCCCCCCCCCCTCACCCGACAGCTCCTCGCCCGCAGCCGGGGGGGCTCCCAGCACCACCAGCACCGCCAGCACGGCCCCAGCTCCCCGCACACGCTCCATGCCCAGCGCCGGACAGCTGCTGACAGCCCCAAACCAGCCGGGCGGCGCCGTTTTGGGGGGTTTGGGGCGCGCTGGGCTTGGCTGAGGGCGCAGTTGGGGCCCTTTTTTCGAGGCGTCTTCCCGGCGACTGATGAGTCATCAGCGCGGCGCGCTGGGATTGGGCGCGGGCGGCGTGGGCGCTTTGGGATTGGCTGAGGGCCGTTGGGGGCCCCCGCGGCAGCCCCGGGCCTGGGGGGTGCGGGGGGTCCGTGGGCTGCGGGGGAGGGGGGAGCTCAGGGCCCACCAAAAATGCCCAGCCAGGGCTCCCGCAGCTCAGGGCCGCCCAAAAACGCCCATCTGGGACTCCCGCAGCTCCCACGGGCCCCCAAAATCACCTGAGGGCTTTCTCTGACTGGCTGAACTCGGGGAGGGCTCCGTTCCGGACGGGTCTGCCCGGCAGCTGATGACGCACCAACAGCGCTCGCTCCCATTGGCTGCTGCTGCTGACCCTGCCCGGGCCTTGGGGGGTCCAAGGTGGGTTCTGGGAGTTCCCGGATTCCTGGGGTTGGCGTTTGGGTTGTCCTGGATACGTGGGGATGAGGTTCTGGGTGGCCCCGAGTGCCCAATAATTTCCAGTTCCTGGGATTCTGGGGGTGTGACGTTTTCCAAATCCCACTCTGCCTGGGACTTTTAGGGTCTGGGAGTGTCCAGTCCCCTCTTTTCCAATATTTTGGGCTCTGGATGTGCCCAAGCCAACTTTCTCGGGGATTTTTAGGGTCTGGGAGTGCCCCAACCCCCTATTCCCATGAGTTTTATGGTCTAGGAGTGTCCAAGCCCCTCTTTTCCAATATTTTGGGGTCAGGGAGTGCCCCAACCACGATGTTCCTGTAACTTCTGGGTTCTAGGAAAGCCCCCATGTTCCCAAGATTTTTGGGACTGAATGTCCCCAAAAGCCCTGTTCAAAGGATTTTGTGGGTCTGTGAGTGCCCAAACCCCCCATTCCTGGGATTTTCAGAGCCCCCTCACTGCCCCCCCAAAAACCGGGACTGCAGAGAACTGGGAAGCTTTACTGGGAGCACTGGGAGCAGCCGGCCGGGGTGTGAACAAAAGCAGGGCCGGGGGGGACACACGACCCCCCAAAGTGCAGGTGGGGCTGGACTGGGGGGTCCCGGCTGGGCCCGAGGCCACGGGGAGGGGCTGCGGCCGCCGGCGGCTCAGGAGCTCTGTGGGGAGAGAAAAGGGGGTGAGAGCGGGGTGGGGGGACAGGGGGGACACCGGGATACACCCAGACCTGGACTGGAGCCAGTGGGACCAGAACTGGGGCAACTGGGATCATACTGGGAGCACCTGGGAGCATGTTGGGGGCAACTGGGATATACTGGGAATGTTTGGGAGTGAGTGGAACCATAGGAGGGGTGAATGGGAGCAACTGGAACCACGCTGGGGGCAACTGGGATCATCCTGGGAGCAGCTGGGCCCCTGCTGGGCTCATACTGGGATCAGACTGGGATCTTAAAGGGAGAGACTGGGTCAATCCTAGAGACAACTTAGAGCAACTGGGATCACACTGGGAGAAACTGGGAGCAACTGGGACCATGCTGGGGAGTACTGGGATCATATTGGGATCACAGTTGGAGAACTTGGCCAATGCTAGGAGAAATTGGGGACATAGTGAGGGTGACTGGGGTCATACTGGGAGTGACTGGGAACAAACTGGATTCGTACTGGAAGTGTCTGCAAGTTACTGGGATTGTACTGAGGGTGACTGGACTCATAGTGGGATCATACTGGGAGCAACTGGGACCACCTTGGGGGCAACTGGGATCCTACTGGGAGTGACTGGGATCCTAGTGGGAGTGACCAGGACCATACTGGAACCATCCTGGGAGTGACTGTCAGTGCCTGGGATCATACTGGGAGTGACTGCAAGTATTCCAGGGGGAACTGGGAACCAGTGGGGCCATGCTGGAAGTATGGTGGAACTGGGAGTGACTGGGAATGACAGGGTGCATGCTGGAGGAAACTGGCATAGACTGGGAGTGACTGGGAGTTACTGGGATTGTCCTGATGGGAACTGGAAGCATCGTGGGGCAAGTGGAAGTAACTGGCTATGACTGTGAGCATGCTGAGGGCAACTGGGATTTACTGGGAGAGTCTGCAACCATCGTGGGGGGGACTGGGAGCACACTGGGAGTGACTTGGACCATGTGGGGGGCAACTGGGAGCAACTGGGAGTGACTGGATCTACAGTGGTGCAACTGGGATTGGCTGGGACCATGCTGGGGGAAGACTGGGATCACACTTGGATTGACTGGATCTGTGCTGGAGGCAACTGGGAGCAGCTTGGCCATGCTGGGGACAACTGGACCCACAGTGAGGGTGACTGGGGTCATACTGGGAATGACTGGGAGCATTCTGAGGGCAGTTGGGACCATGTTGGTGCAACTGGGATAGACTGGGAGCAAGTGGGATCACGCTGGAGGTTCCTGGGATCATACTGGGAGCGACTGGGACCACACTAGGAGTGACTGGGAGTGACTGGATCTACAATGGGGCAACTGGGATTGACTGGGACCATGCTGGGGGAAGACTGGCATCACACTTGGATTGACTGGATCTGTGCTGGAGGCAACTGGGAGCAACTTGGCCCATGCTGGGGACAACTGTGATTGTACTGGGATAATACTGGGATATTACTGGGATCAGACTGGGATCAGACAGGGATCATACTGGAAGCAACTGGGTCTCTGCTCAGGGCAACTGGGAGCAACTGGGATCACAGTAGAAAAACTGGGAGCAACTAGGACCACACTGGGAGTGACTGGGAGTGGCTGTGAGCAACTGGGATTATGCTGGAAGATACTGGGAGCAACTGGGAGTGAGTGGGACCACATTGACTTCAACTGAGGTATACTGGGAGAGACCAGGAGGGACTGGGATCATACTGAGACTGACTGGGATCATAGTGGGAGTGACTGGGAGTGCCAGGGATCATCCTGGGAACAACTGGAACCATAGTCAGTGACTGGGAGGAACTGGGACCCTGCTGGGGGCAAATGGCTTTATCCTGGGAGTGCCAGGGCATGTCTGGGTTCATCCTGGGTGTGAATGCCACCATCTGGGGTGTCACTGGGATCCTACTGGGATGGTCCTGGGAGGGACTGGGAGGGAGTGGAACTCGAGTGGGGTGACTGGGAGCAACTGGGACCACGCAGGGGGTAACTTGGATCCTACTCGGAGAGACTGGTATTGTACTGGGAGTGACTGGGATCATAGTGGGATGATACTGGGCATGACTAAAAGTGAGTGAGGTGATACTGGGGGTGACTGGGAGCATGTTGGAGGCAAGTGGGATCTACTGGGAGTGGCTGGGAGTGACAGGGATGATACTGGGAGTGACTGGAAGCACAGAAGGGGTAAATGGGAGCAACTGGAACCACACGGAGGGCAACTGGGATCATACTGGAAGCAACTGGGGCCACCTTGACCGTAAATGGGATCCAATTGGGAGTGACTTGGATCCTATTTGGAGTGACTGGGAGTGACTGGGATCACTGTGGGAATGACCAGGGCCATACTGGAACCATCCTGGGAGTGACTGTCAGTGCCCAGGATCATACTGGGAGTGAGTAAAACTACACAGGGTGGAACTGGGAGCCAGTGGGGCCATGCTGGAAGTATGGTGGAACTGGGAGTAACTGGGAGTGACAGGGTGCATACTGGAGGCAACTGGCATAGATTGGGAGTGACTGGGATTGTCTTGATGGGAACTGGAAGCATCCTGGGGCAAGTGGAAGTAACTGGTTATGACTACGAGCATCCTGATGGCAACTGGGATATACTGGGAGTGTCTGCAGCCATCCTGGGAGTGACTGGGACCACACTGGGGGTGACTGGGAGTGGCTGTGAGCAACTGGAATCATGCTGGAAGCTACTGGAAATGACTGGGAGCGAGTGGGACTACACTGGGGGCAACTGAGATATAATGGGAAACACCAGAATTATACTGGGACTAACTGGGAGCAACTGGAAACTTACAGGGGGTAACTTGGATCCTACTAGGAGAGAATGGAATCAGACTGGGAGTGACTGGGATCATGCTGGGATCAGACTGGGCATGACTAAAAGTGACTGAGATCATCCTGGGGGTGACTGGGCCCATCCTGGGGGTGACTGGACCCATCCTGGGGGTGACTGGGAGCCCCTGGGCCCGTGCTGGGACCCCCTTAAACCACCCCACAGCCCCCCAAGGAACCCCCAAGCTCACTCAGAGTCCATCCAGGACCCCACCTAACCCCTTTTTTGGGGGGGACATTTATGGGCTCTGGTTTTATGGGGAGCCCCCCCTGCTGAAGGTGAGGAGCTCTCGGGTGAGAGGGGGTGTTGGAAAGAGGGGGATCGGTGAGTCAGAGGGGATAAAAAAGGTGGTGGGACCCCAAACTGAGTGGGAGGAGAGTGGGACCCCCCAAAGGTGGAGGGGGAGGGAGACTGAGGATTGGGGGATGATCGAAAAGGGGAGGGAGAGGTCGGAAGAGTGGGGAAAAGGTACCCCTAAACTGAGCATGAGGGGGCTGGGGACTCGGGGAATGACGTGTAAGGGGTGGGAGAGGGAGGAAAAAGTAGGTGTTGGGACCCTAAAACTGATCCTGGGCGGGCTGGGAATTGAGGGGAACCATGGAAAACCCTTGTCAGAGAGAAAACTCGGTGACCCGAGTCCTGGATGCTTTTAGGAAAGAGGTCTAAACATTTTTCGAACAATGGAGGGGGGTGACTTTTTTATTCTTGACCTTTCCAGTTCTCCATTTGGGGGCAGGATGTCCTCTGGGCCAATGTTTTGTTCCCTTTGCAGTGAGTGCAGGCTCAGAGGGCTGAGCCCTCTCTGGCTGGGCTTGGCCTCTCCTGCAGAGACTCAGGCCTGGCTGGGCTGCCCCAGGCAGACGCTGCAGGAAGAAGAGCTCAGGCCGCCTGGGTCTGGTGTCCCTGGGGCTCAGCCTGTGCCCCATTGCTGGGCAGGGGCTGAGCCCCACCTCTGCCTGGGGGCCTTGGCCAAAGGGCTGCCAAGGAAGAGGCCCAGGAGCCTTGGGGCCTGCCCAGCTTTCCTCCTCCCTGGGGGCTCTCAGTCCTCCCCTGACACCGTGTGGGCCCAAGGCCTTGCTGGCTTCGGGCTCACGGCCCGCCGGCACCATCCCAGCGGCCTGACCCCCCTCCTTCCCCTCTCTCCAGCCTCTCCTGCCTTTTCTGGCAAGGGGCCATCCAAGGCAAACCCCGGTTCTCAGCAATGGCACCTGTGGCACGGCTGCAAGGCTCCAGTGGGCCAGGCAAGAGCAGGAGCACCGAGAGCCTGAGGAGCCAGGAGATGCCCTGGCTGGGCATCGTGCTGCTGTGGGACGAGCTGACACCTCTGCACAGTCTCTGCCCATCCCTGCCAGCCGACTTCTGCCCAGGCTCTGGGCACGGGGACGCAGCACTGACACTTTTCAGCCCCCGCGCTGTTCCACAGAGGCTGTGATGTCACAAGGCCCTTGCCTGGCAGCCAGGAGATGGGCAAGGATGGAGACTCTGAGCCACCAGCACGCTGTCCCCAAAGGCTGGGGTGGTACAGAAGCCCAGAGTCCCTGAGCTTGGCAGAGACTTGTGAGATCAACCGGCGTCCAGCCTACGCCCCATCCCCAGCACGTCAAGCAGAGCACGGCACTCAGTGCCATGGCCAGTCTTTGCTTAAACACCTCCAGGGACGCTGACTCCACCACCTCCCTGGGCAGCCCATTTCAAGACCTAATCCCTCTTTCTCTCCAAAAAGTCCTGCTCCTGTCCCTGACAAACAGCCCCTGACAGGCAGGTCCTCGTGTCCTTTTGTCCTGTCGCCTGTTGCCTCGGAGAAGGGGCTGACCCCCACCTGGCTCCAACCTCTTGTCAGGAAGTTGTGGACAGGGAGAAGGTCAGCCCCGAGCCTCCTCTTCTCCAGGCTGGAGAAGCCCAGCTCCCTCAGCTGCTCCTCACAGGCCATGCACTGCAGACTCTTGCCCAGCTCCATTGCCCTGCTCTCCACCCACTGCAGCCCCTCAAGGTTCTCCCTGAATTGAGGGGCCCAGAGCTGGACACAGCACTCCGGGGGTGGCCTCACCAGTGCCCAGTCCAGCAGAAGAATCCCTGCCCTGCTCCTGCTGCCACACTCTTTCTGATCCAGGCCAGCCTGTCCTTGGCCTTCTTGCCCACCCGGGCACCCGCTGGCTCAGGTTCAGCCTCTGTCCACCAGCACCCCCAGGGCCTCTCCCACGGGGACCCTTTGCAGCTCCTCTGCCCCCGGCCTGGAGCTGCAGGGGGTTCTTGTGGCCACAGGCCCCAAAGGCACCAAAGGCACTCTTGAACCTCATGCCCACGGGCTCGGCCCAGAGGTCCAGCCTGTCCAGGTCCCTTTGCACAGCCTTCCTGCCCTCCAGCACATCCACACTGCAAGCCAGCTTGGGGTCCTCTGCCAATTTGCTCCTGGAAGACTCAATGCCCTCCTGCAGATCCCCACGAAAAATAGGCAACAGGACTGGGCCTGTTACCCAACAAGTTCTAGTGCTTGACAAAGGAGCCCACCCAGCAGTGGGGAGAAACTGCTGGCAGGAGATTGAATGGGGGCAAGAGACAATGGATGATGGACAAGTTCTGGGCCATGGCCATTTGTTAGAAAAACAAAGGAAAATTTTAAGGCCTGCCATATTTCAGTGGTCAGAGACCTGGCAGAGAAATCTATTTTTGACACCAGGACATCAAGAAGGCAGAATGTCTAAACTACAAAGACCCTTAGAGAAACCAGAGACGAAGACAAAACTAACACAGACAGTTACTGAGGCTCTCCCTATCCAGGGAAAAGACAGTTCCTTTGGATACATGTCTGGAATAAAGACAAGTGCCAGAAATATTCAAACACAAAAAATATGTTTTATTACACTGAGAATAATAATAATAATAATGTGGGACAGCTCCACCCTCTACACCCATCATCGCATCCACATCAGGAAGAGGCCTCACAAGTGTGGGGAGTGTGGGAAGAGCTTCAGGGACAGCTCTGCCTTGACCTCCCACCAACGGACCCACCGGTAAGAGAAGCCCCGAGTGCCCCGACTGCGGGAAGAGCTTCGGCCGCTGCTCCAACCCCATCAGCCATGGGAGGACCCGCGTTGGATGATCCACAGGGACCCCCGTTGGGCACAGACCTGGTGACCAACATTCTAGGTTATCCATGTTGGGCACACACCTGGTGACCCACCTTCCAGGTGATCCATGGTGGGCAGTGTACTGGGGCCTCGGGGATAATGTATTTAAGGAGGAAAAAGTCCTTGTGCAGATGGAATTGGGTGCAGAGAGGAGCAGAGTGGGAATAGGGGAGAGGAACAGCTCTGCAGACCCCCAGGGCAGTGCAGGAGGAGGGGCAGGAGGTGCTCGAGGCCTGGAGCTGAGATTCCCCTGCAGCCCAAGGAGGAGCCCATGGCAGAGCAGGGGATACCCACAAAGAAGGATGTGAGCCCGTGGGAAGCCCGTGCTGGAGCAGAGTCCCTGCAGCTGCTGCGGCCCCAGAGAGCTCCAAGGGTCTCATCAGCACTGCTGGTTGTGGGGCCACACAGAGGGGCTTTAGGCACAGGAATTGTCCTTCCTGGCCCTAATGCAGGTCTGTGACTTTCTCTGAAATTTGGAGAACAAAAATAGGATTCCACTTGGGTTGTTCTTCAGATTGTTCATTTAAAAAGCAGGAGCTCGTTGTCTCAAGGACTTGCACAGCTCCAAGGGGTTTTCAGTCCCAGCCCCCCACGTCACCCCCCAAGGTGCTGGACGGCCCTTCAGACCCACCTGAGCCCACCCCCCGTGTGCCCACCCTTGGCAGGGCAGCTCGGGGAGCCCCTGGGACAGGGGATGGTGCCTCTGGACCTGCCTCCCGAGGGGCTTCTGCCACCCCTGGGGGGCACAGAGGGGACAGGGGCACCCTCAGCTCCTCCTGCCATGAGCTGAGCTGGGACAACAGCCCGAGCTCCCGGGGCCTGGGCAGGTCCTGCTCCCTCCTGGGGCTTTGCCTGGATGCTCCTGTGCTCCTCAAATAAAACCACAAAAAGCTCATAATCCCCCAAGGGCCCAGCAGTCACAGCTCTCCTCAGCAAAGCAAAACTGGTTTCATAGGAGTGATTTGTGGAATATTTATAAGGAAAAAAAATTAAAAAAACAAACCAAGGATCAACTGACAGAGACTAAAATACCTGTGGATGCTGCTGTTGAGTCACTGGCAACTGCAAAGTGTTTCTATACTTACTAAAACTATATAACCCCCCCCATCAATGCCCAGCAGGTGTTGTTGGCATCACTAGTGTAAATAAAATTATTACCAGTCTGGTACTTCCCCAAGTAAATATTTTCCACGTGAGAACCCTCTGTCTGTGTTTGCAAAGGGAAGACTCCAAAGGATGATTTTTTTCCTTTCCCAGTTCTTGAATTTTTATAAGGTTTAATTGATGTCGTGTTTTGTTCCTGTCCCCAAGCCCCAAATTCCTCCTGGTGGGGCAGCCCCGTCGAGCTTTGCAGCCGGGAAACCCGATCTGGGGCTTTGCTCCCTGTTCCTCAGGTGCTTGACCACAGCAGAGGGGCAGCGGGACCCCTCCAGCCCCGCCCCAGGAGCCCGTGGGGGCAACTCCCCGGGCAGCCCGAGGGACAGCGCCAGGGCGGCCGTCAGGGCCCCGAGGGGACAGCGGGGACAGCGGGGGGGCTGCGGCGAGGCCCCCCCCCGGCTCTGGAATGGCAGATCCAGAATGGGGGTGGGGAAGGGGTGCGGAAAAAAGGGGGGGCTCGAGAGCACCCGTCACCCCCCAGCCCCAGAGCCCGAGGCAGGGGGTCCTGGGGCAAAGCCCTGGTGAGGCCCCCCAAATCCCTGCAGCCCCCCCTGCACAGGGGGATGCAGGGGCTGGGAAAGGGATTGCAGGGGTCGTGGAGCTGGATACGGGGGTGCAGGGGGGTCCTGGAGCTGGGGAAGGAGATGCAGGGGGGGCTCAGTGCCCAGGAAAGGGGATTCAAAGGAGGCCCGGGGTCAAGGCAAAGGGGGGCTCCCAAAGCCCCTGCCAGGGGGGAGCGGGAGCTGGGGCAGGAGCTCCGTGGGGAGAGAAAAGGGGGTGACAGCGGGATGGGGGTCCCGGGGGGGCACACACGCTCCGAGGGAGACACACGACCCCCGGGGACCCCCCTCAGCTCCTCCCGCGGGCGGAGGCCGAGCCCCAGCCCAGGGAGACGAAGCCAAAGACGGAGCCCCGACCCCCGACAGCATCTTGGGGGGGCGGGGGGGGCAGGACCCGGGAAACGGCGGCGGCTGCTGGGAAGGGACTGGGACGGACTGGGATGGACTGGGACAGACTGGGACACCGGGATACAGCAAGAGCAGGACTGGGACCCCTCGGGACCAGAGCTGGGGCAACAGGGATCATACTGGGAGCAACTGGGACTGTCACCGAACGGGAATAAAACTCTGTCACTGGAATGTCAGGATTAGAAAGTGGTTTTATTTTTTTAAGCACAAGGTGCGTGGGTGGGGGCTGGGGGTGTCTCCTCCCATCACCCCCACACTGGGTTGTCTCACACCCTGGTTTCTGTGGATGTAACTAATACATGTGCATTACACTTCCCCAAACTCATGAATATATATTAAACACTCCCACAGATTCTCTTACACATTTGAATCAGTTTCCAGAACTCATTTACATCAGAGTAGGGGTCTCTTGAGGGTCTCTGGTGGCCCTTTGGGGAACATCCCTTCTCCAAATTATCCTTTTTTGGTCACGGGCCTGAAAAACCAGTTTCTTCTTCTGGAATGCTTCCCAGCTCCGGGGGCTGGCCAAGATACTCCTTCTTCTCAGTGGTGCTTTTCCCGGCATCAGACCCGGGCCCGGGGGGATCGGGGGTCGTTCCCAACCGGCTCCGCTCCGCCCTCGGGCCCCGCTGGGGCCGCCCCGCAGTTCCCACCCGGCTCCGCCGCACGGCCCGGGCCCCGCGTGTCCCGCTGCCGCCTGCCCGGCCCCGCCGAGCCCAGAAACGCCGCCAAATCGCTCAGGGGGACCAAAAAACCCTTCCCGTGGGCAGCCAGGGGCGCGGGGGGTCCCTGTGAAGGCCCTTGCCCTCAGTCACTGCTGGGCACCCGCCGCCCCCGCCCCGAGCCGGGGCCCTTCCCAGCGCTCCCAGTGTGCCCAGCCAGCCCCGAGCGCCCCAGGGAGGGCTTCAGCTGGGCACGGCACACCGGGGCTGCTGGGGGTCCCACCTCACTGCGGGGCCCTTGGTTCTTCCCGGGCTGGGCAAACCCGGCGGGGGGAGGTTTGGGCCACAACTCTGTCCCCTCCTCCGCTCGGCCCACGGGATTCGGGGCCGTTTTCCCTTTTGGGGGCAAAGAAATCCGAGCTGTTGAGCACTGACAGGACGCAGCAGCCCTGCAGCCTGCGGAGCCCGGGCTGGCCTGTGCCTGGCAGAGGAACAAAGCAGCTCAGGGACAAATGACTCCGTGGTTAATTGGCCTAATAAATTACTCCTAATTAGGGGGCAGGAGAAGTGAGGCCCCAGGACTTCCTGCCCCCCACATGGCTGGGAAAGCCCAGCCAGGAGCTCCACAACACTGTGTCTATTTTCAGATAGATCTGGGATTTCATTGATTGATTCTCGACATTTTATGCCTGTTTAATGATGTTTCATTGATTCTCTTCGAGATCAGGATCAACATCTGGATCCTTAGGGACATGGTGCTTTTCAAGGAGAGCAGGACACAGGCAGAGCCAGGAGAACCAGCCTGCAATCACACAGTGCCACCGGGCAGAGATGTTGTAGAGCAAAGACTCCCTTCAGGTTGGAAGGAAACTCTGCATTCAGTGAGCTGCCTGGAGAATGTGTGCCCATAGCTCTGTGGGAAGCTGCCAGCAGGGAATAACATTCCCAAGCAGCTGCATCTCTGCCCGGGAGGAAGGACTGTCTGCAGGTTCAGACACTTCTGAGTTTGACCCTTCAGACCATAGTGACCCTTTCAGAGAAAATGCTGAGGACAAGTGTGTTTGAAGAGCTCAAACTGACTGAGAAGGCCTGCAAAGCATCCTGGAGAGCTGATTTCCAAGATCTCCGTGGGCATTTGGCACCTTGATAAACTTCTCTTCTTCCCTCAGTGCCCAGGGAACACCAGACAAGGTCACACAAGGGTTTCCCTTGGAGTGCCCTGGGCTTGGCTGGTGGAATCTTCTTGGGGGAGGGCAGGGATGAGATGAAGGCAGGTGGGTGAGACTTTGGAATGGAAGATTGTGCCTGTTTGGGGTTTTCTGCCTTGAAAGCAAGCTCATCATGAGTTGTAGAAGGCCCTGTGCTGGGTAGATTCAACTACTTGAATAAAGCTTTCAGTTTAAGATCTTTGTTTGATTAGGAGCTCCTGATACCTCCAGAAGCCAGGTCAGGATCCCCAACAATTCACTTTCCTATGTGGATACAATTACTTGGCAAGACTCTGTTGTGGAGTCTAATGCTCTGTACTAAGACATTTCTGGACTAGTATTCCAAGGAGCATCCCAAGCATTGTATCCTGCTCCCTTCTCTAATTTACCCATGTATAAACTCAGTAACTTCCTTTTTACAGCCTATTTATTTACCTAAATGAGTTATATATGACTTACATATATTAAGGGCTGGCTTTATTTCCTGGGTTTTTTTTTCCTGATGAAGTAAATTATCCAACAGTTCTGTTGGAGTCCAAGTTCTTAAATCACTGTAGCTTTCATTGCATGTATTGTGTAACAGGTTGAAAACTTCCTTAGCTGGTAGCTGGAACAAAACTCCATCCAGTTCCCCGAGCTTGCAAACTTCCTTCTTAAACAGCAGGAAGAGCCAGAGTAGATGCCCAAGTGCTGCAGAATGGCAGGAAATGCAGGCAGTGCAATGGTTGCAGTGTGTGAATCTCTGCAGTTCAGCAGAGGCTCCTCATCCCTCTGGAGCAGGGAGGTCACTGCTGGGAAGTTGTGCTGTGCAGAAGCCTTGAGCTCCTGTGGCAGGACGAGCACAGGGCAGTGCCACGGCCTTTGTGGGGAAGATCCTGCCGGGCCTGCCAAGTGCTGCTGCTCTTTGTAAAGCGGGAGAGTTGTGGGTCCTTGCGAGGAGGAGAATGAGGATGTTCAGCAGCAGAAAGCAGAGCAGAGCAGTGCCCTCCTTTTGTCCGGGACTGCCAAGGGGGCACTGAACCTGGCGAGCACTGAGCCAGGGGCAGCAGGAGGGCAGTGTAAACCCGACAGTCCTGGAACAGCACGAGAGGCTGCAGAGCTGGAGAAGGAATTCTGCGGGAATACCCAACTCCGGAATGCTGCTGGAAGCGTCCCTTTGGCCCCTAGAATTGCCCTGGGAGTTTGCTGCCAGGCTTTGCTGCTCTCCTGCTGCAGTGAGTCACTCCCAGCTGCTGGGTGCTGTGGGCTGGCGATGCCGTGGGGAGCAGCTGCCCGGCCGTGGTGCCCCTTGCCGTGGGTGCCGCGCGGGCTGACGGTGCCGGCGGGTTCCGTGGCAGCGCCGGAGCCCGGCGGGATCCGCAGCGCATCCCGCCCGGCGCTGCAGGACCGGCAACGGCAGCGAGGGCTGCCAGGCCTTGGGAAAGCTGCGACCTGCAGGAGCTGTCAGGGCTCCAAGGCACAGCCCGGGGGGCCACCAGAGACACAGAGTTCCTGCCGTGCCCATTCCCGTTCCTGCCGTGCCCATTCCCATTGCTGGTAATGCCCAGCCTGCTCCCAGTGTCCCCGTTCCTGTCCCCAGTGTCCCCATCCTGGTTCCCCACGTTCCCATTCCCACTCTTGGTGTTCCCATTCCCAGTTCCTGGTAATGCCTAACCTGTTCCCCCTGACCCCATCCTGGTCCCCCCTGGTTCCCATTCCTGGTGTTGCCATTCCCAACTCCTGATATCCCCATTCCCAGTTCCTGTTGTCCGCAACCTTCAGCTGGTCTTCCCATCCTGTTCCTGGTGTCCTCATCCTTTCCCCATTGTCTCCTGGTGTTCCCATTCCCTGTTCCTGGTGTCCCCAACCTGCTCTTGGTATCCCCATTCCCAACTTCTGGTGACTCCAACTTGTTCCCAGTGTCCCCATCCTGGTCCCCCAAGTCCTCACTCCCATTCCTACTGTCCCCAGCCTGTTCCCAGTGTCCCCCATTCCTGTCCCGCTTGTTCCCATCCTGGTCTTCCACATCCCCATTCCCATTCCCAGTCTTCCCATCCCAGTCCTGACGTGCCCATTCCCATTCCTGGTGTCACCACCCTATCCCCAGTGTCCCCATCCCAACCCCCCATCCCCATTCCCATTCCTGGTTCCCACAGAGGAACTGCCGGATGCCGGAGGAGGAGCCAGGATTTATTGCCCAAAGCAGGAGATTTTCACACCCAAATTAAAGCCTCAGGAATAATTGTGGTCCTGGGTTTCACACAAGAAAAAGCAGGAAGTTGATCCATCGGGAAGAGCCGCAGGGGGGCCGGGGTGGGTGGGAGCAGCGGGATGAGCTCTGCCAGCAGCTCCTGCCTTTCCGCAGGGAGAGGGAAGGGGCGGATCCAGCTCCGGGATGGCTCAGGCCATGATTCCTGCTGGGATGAGAGTGGGGAAAGGAGTCACCATGTCCCTGTTCCCATCCCAGGGGATGGATTTGGCTGTGGAGCCCAGGGAGAGTAGGAACTGCTTTGGATTCCCTCCTGATCCTGCTCTGTCCATCCCACCCCAATCCCATTCCATCCATCCCACCCCAATCCCACTCCAGAATCCAGCCCTGATCCCAGTCCACAATTCCACCTGATCCCACTCTGGAATCCTGTCCTAGTTAGAACAGCTGGGACCGATTCCTCACTGGATGGGTGTAGCCCAAAAGTGTGTATTCTATGGCCTTCCATGCCATTTTCCCAGGAACTGTTGGCGGGGGGGGGGGGGCCTGCGAGGTGGGGGAGGTGTTCCTGTCCTCATACCCTTTTATGGAATTCCCCGCTTTGAGAATCCTCATATCCTTTTATGGAATTCCCCGCTTTGAGAATCCTCATATCCTTTTATGGAATTCCCCGCAGTGAGGGAGCAAACTGAGCATCCTTTTATGGAATTCCCCGCTCTGAGGGAATCACTGACCATTCCTGCCTGAACTGGAGAATATATAAACCTGGAGTTTCAGAACCTTTCCACCACTCGTGGGATCCAGAGGAAGGCTGCAGCTCAGCACTCTCAACCAGACTGAGACCACCACCCTCAACTGGACTGCAATCACCACTTTTGACCAGACTGCAACAGCTCTCCCACCAGCAGGTTTTTTCCCCTCTCCCTTTACTTTGGACTCGGGGGGGGGGCAAGGAAAACCACTTTGTTCATGCCCCAGGGTGCTGGGTTATACATTTGGGTTTTGTGGATTAAAACCAATTGCTTGTCTGTATAATCAGACTTATTGGGCAAGGGGGGCCCAAGGGGGGCCCAAGGGGGCTGGTCCAGGGGGGGAAGGGCTGCAGGGGGCGGATCCCGGAGGAGGAAACCCGCCAAAAGCGGCGGCCCAGCCGAGGGAGGAGCCGAGCGGGAGCACAAAGAAGAGCAGCCAAAAGGTCCTGGCGGTGGCTGGGCAATGGCGGGGGGGGCGAGAGCGGTTTGGGGGCCCCCGTGAGAGCCGGGGGGGAACCCCGGTAGCCGCGGAGTGGGGAGAGCGGAGAGGGGCGATCCCGGAGCTGGGGGACCCCCGGAATGCTGGAGGGGGGGGGAGCAGAGAGGGAGCGCCGGGCCCCTTAAGCGGGGGTCCCGGAGAGGGGGAAGGCCTTGGAGTGTGGAGAGGAGGGGGGGCCTTGAGGCGGGGTGGGAGCTGAGAGCGCCAAGAGGTTTGCGAGGGTGGGAGCCGAGAGAGGAGGGCTGGCCGGCCCTGGGAGGCAGAGTGGGGAGAAGTGAGCCCTGGGACCCCCCTGGCAACACTCAAGGGGACCCCGGAGAGTGGGAACCCCCTGGAGCCGCGGGACCCCCGGTAGCCTGGAGAAGGGGGACCCCCAATGCAGGCAGAAGTGGCATCAGACCAGACAGAGGGGACGCCCCTAACCCCAGAGCAGAGAGGGGAAACTCCTGGGAGGGGATTTTGGGCTGAATGTTGGTGTTTTGGGGGTTTTTATGGACACAAGATGCCCGGTGAGTCCTAGAGCTGGACTTGGGCAGGAGGAACCCCCAAGGCAACGCGCTCACCCCTTGTTTTCCCCCCCCATCAGGATTTCTGCTTCCCAAAGCTTGGACGGATGGAGGAGGAGGCTGCGAGGAAGAGGAAGATGCCTTGGGCCCCCCAGGCAGGTGAGGAGGAAGTCAGTGCCCCTTTGGGTGGGTCTTTTGTCTTTTGTGGCCGTCCTGCCGGGGCCGGAGTTGGGGGGATGTCCTTGGGCTTCCCTGTGGGCCGGAGGCAAATCCCCTGCGTGTCCTTGTTGGTTCCTGCCCCAGGCCCCGAGGTGAGGCCGGAGAGCGCGGAGGACAAATCCCCCCGGCAGAGCCTGGTGGGAGAGGCCGTTTTGAAGGGCTCCCCGGCGCAGGAAGGCAGCGGGGAGGAAAAGGGCCGGAGATGCCCCCGCAGGAGGGGCTCCAAAGCCAGCCCAGGGGACTGTGAGGAGGAAAGAGCCAGCGTGTGCCGGGAAGGCGGCCGGAGCTTGAGGCGGAGCTGCGAGCTGGTGGTCCCTGAGCAGCCTCCCAGCAGGGAGAAACCCTTCAGGTGCTTGGAATGTGGGAAGAGCTTCAGCAAGAGATCCAGCCTCCTGGGGCACCAGCACATCCACAGTGGGGAACGACCCTACACGTGTGGGGAGTGTGGGAAAAGCTTTAGGCATAAATCCAACCTCCGCACGCACCGTCGCATCCACACTGGGGAACGGCCCTACACGTGTGAGGAGTGTGGGAAAAGCTTCAGGCAGAGCACCAACCTCCTCAGCCACCAGATGATCCACAGTGGGGAACGGTCCTACACATGTGGGGAGTGTGGGAAAAGCTTCAAGCGGAGCTCCAACCTGCTCCAACACCAGATGATCCACAGTGGGGAACGGCCCTTCATGTGTGAGGAGTGTGGGAAGAGCTTCAAGCGGAGCTCCAACCTGCTCCAACACCAGAGGATCCACAGTGGGGAAAGGCCCTACATGTGTGAGGAATGTGGGATGAACTTCAATCAGATCTCCACCCTGCTCCGACACCAGATGATCCACAGTGGGAAAGGCCCTACACGTGTGCGGAGTGTGGGAAGAGCTTCAGGGACAGCTCCAGCCTTTGCAAGCACCGTTGCATCCACACCAGGGAATGGCCCTACAAGTGCTTGGAATGTGGGAAGAACTTCAGCACAAGCACCAAGCTGCTCAGCCACCAGCACATCCCCACTGGGGAACAACCCTACACGTGCAGGGAATGTGGGACAGCTCCACCCTCTACACCCACCTTCACATCCACATCAGGGAGAGGCCTCACAAGTGTGGGGAGTGTGGGAAGAGCTTCAGGGACAGCTCTGCCTTGACCTCCCACCAACGGACCCACCGGTAAGAGAAGCCCCGAGTGCCCCGACTGCGGGAAGAGCTTCGGCCGCTGCTCCAACTCCATCAGCCATGGGAGGACCCGCGTTGGATGATCCACAGGGACCCCCGTTGGGCACAGCCCTGGTGTGCTGGTTTAAAGGTAAACCAGCAGGGGAAATGACAGCGGTGACCCCTAGAATGGGATGGAACACCTGGAATGGGAATGAGAATGCCTGGAATGGGAATGGGGACATCAGGAATGGGATGGGAACACCAGGAATGGAAATGGGGACACCAGGAATGGGAATGGAAACACCTCGAATGGGAATGGGGACACCAGGAATGGGAACACCTGGAATGGAAATGGGAACACCTGGAACTGGAATGGAAACACCTGGAGTGGGAACACCTGGAATGGGAATAGGAACACCTGGAATGGAAATGGGGACATTTGGAATTGGAATGGAGACACCTGGAATGGGAACACCAGTAATGGGAATGGGAACACCTGGAATGGAAATGGGGACACCAGGAATGGGAATGGGAACACCAGGAATTGGAATGGAGACACCTGGAATGGGAATGGGAACACCTGGAATGGGAATGGGGACACCAGGAATGGGAATGGGAACACCTGGAATGGGAATGGGGACACCTGGAGTGGGAACACCAGGAATGGGAATAGGAACACCTGGAATGGGAATGGGAACACCTGGAACTGGAATGGAAACACCTGGAGTGGGAACACCTGGAATGGGAATAGGAACACCTGGAATGGGAATGGGGACACCAGGAATGGGAATGGAAAGACCTGGAATGGGAATGGGAACACCTGGAATGGAAATGGGAACACCAGGAATGGAAATGGGGACACCTGGAACTGGAATGGAGACACCTGGAATGGGAACACCTGGAGTGGAAATGGGAACACCTGGAACTGGAATGGAAACACCTGGATTGGGAACACCTGGAATGGGAATAGGAACACCTGGAATGGGAATGGGGACATCAGGTATGGGAATGGAAACACCAGGAATGGGAATGGGAACACCTGGAATGGGAATGGAAAGACCTGGAATGGGAATGGGGACACCAGGAATGGAAATGGGGACACCAGGAATGGGAATGGGGACACCTGGAATGGGAATGGGAACACTGGAAATGGGAATGGGAACATCGGGAGCAGGTTGGGGACACCAGGAATGGGAATGGGATCACCTGGGATTGGAATGGGAACACCTGGAATGGGAATGGGAACATTGGGAGCAGACTGGGGACACCAGGAATTGGAATGGGGACACCTGGAATGAGAATGGGAACACCTGGAATGGGAATAGGGAAAACAGAGGTGGGATGGGAACACCTGGAATGGGAATGGGGACAATAGGAATGGGAATGGAGACACCTGGAATATGAATGGGAACACCAAGAACTGGGAATGGGGAAAACAGAAGTGGGATGGGAACATCAGGAATGGGAGGAGGGACAATAGGAATGGGAATGGAGACACCTAGAATCGGATGGAACACCTGGAAAGGGAATTGGAACATATGGAATGGGAACACATGGAATGGGAATGGGAACTCCTGGAATGGGAATGGGGACACCTGGAATGGGATGGGAACAACTAGAACGGGATGGGAACACCTGGAACAGGAATGCAAACCCGTGGAATGGGAATGGGAACAGCCGGGCCCGGGCTGTGTCCCTGGGGAAACAGGAGGCCAGGCCCAAAAGAGTTAACTAAGAAATTGGGGCCTGCTAACAAGCTACCAACATCCAAGACCATCTGTGCTCGTTCTGTTCTACTGACTGGAGCAAAGCTTCAGAGAATAGTACAGGAACATGTCCTAGGCCTCGAGGGGATAAATTAGAGAGACAGCAGGATCAGGGAGACATTGGAATAGGAGGAATAGGCCGGGAGCCAGGGCTTTTTCCAAGCTTCAGTGAGCGGGTCAAGAAGAATGGAAGAGAAGGAAGGTCAAGCTGAGGAAGATGAGTTGAAGCCCCCAGAGCCATGGAGGAAGAGAGGAAGTACCCTCAGGATTGAGGGCCAAGGGAAACACCGCCCCAAGCCCCGCCTGAGCTCCACCTCTACTCCGCCTGTTATTAATATGCATCGAGAGATGTTGTAATCACTTGAATATGCATTTAATCCCAGCTGAAGATTGGATAAAAATGCTGATTTTGTGTGAAGCCTTTGAGCGGGACCTCCTGAGACCAAAGGAACCCCGGGAGAATTTGGATACTCCTGGAATCAAGGCACAACTGGGACACTGCAGGGCCCTATGGAAAAAAAGGAACCTTGTGACACTGCGGAATTCCTGGAATCCAGGGGCCTTTGGGACATGGGGGCCTCATGGAACCAAAGGAACCCTGAGGTGTTTCCGAAGGTCATGGAATCAAGGGGCCACTGGGACACTGCAGGGCCTCTGGGAATTAAAGGAACACTGGGACACTGGGGCAGGACATCCCCCTGCAATGGCACCAAGACAATGCCCCATTTGCAAAGGGGTCAGTGCTGAGCTGAGAGGGGGCCAGGCCAAGGCAGGAGATGTTGGACCCCAGACTGGTTTCACCCCAAATGAAGCCCCTGATGGTGAGGGAACCCCTGGAGTCCAAGGCCTGTCAGTCCTTGGGTTTCTACCAGAAAGGGCCAGTCCCCTGTCCCAGGGGCAGGTTCTTCCAACAGAACTCTTCTTGGGGGGTGTGTGGAGATTCCTGCCTTGGCTGGGGACCCCCCCAAGGTCACTGCTGGAGGTTGAGAGCAGAGATCTCCCCATGAGCGCTGCTCTGGGGGAGTTCCATCCATCTCTAATTAAAAATTCTTGCTTGTTTGCCACCTTTAGTAGAATTGCTTCAACAATTGCTTTAGTGTAGTGCCCTGTCATATCTTATCCTGTACTACTGGTAGTTTTAGTGTGTATGTTGTGTAATAAATAATTCTGGTTTAGTCCTTTTGTCTGATCATTATTAGTAATAAGTAGTTCATTGATATAAATGTAACTGCTTTTCCATCATTAAAACCTGTGGGACAAAACTGGTTCAATCCCATCTCTATAATTCCTTAAATTCAAAACATTGGCATAACCCAAGGCTGAGATTGGATCCAGCTGCCCTCAGGCTCCTCTGGGAGCAGAGTTTAGAAAGCCAGGGAGTCCGTTCTGCCCCTCGGGACTCCAGGGCAGGACTTCTCCAATCAACTTTGTCTGAGCCTTGAACTCCCCCTGCCACAGGGGGGATGGGGAAAAGGGAGCAGGAAAGGGGAGAAAAGGTGGGAAAAAGGGGGCGTGGGACCCCTTCAGCTGAGGGGCCAAAGGGGTGGGACCCCCAAAGGGAGCAGAGGGAAGCTGTGGTTTAGTGGGACAATAGGAAAGGGGTGGGAGAGAAGGGAAAAGTGGTGGGCTGAGAGCCCCAAAACTGAGTGTGAGGAGTGCTGGGACCCCAAAGTTATTGGGAGAGGGACGGGAGACCCCAACTGAGTGCAGAGGGGGTCTGGGGGCTGGGGAGACCATAGGAAAGGGGTGGGAGAGGGGCAGAAAACGGGGGTGGGACAGCAGGAAGAGGAGTCCCATGGGGGTCCCTTGGTGTCCCCATCACTTGAGCCCTGGAGCAGTTCCCTGGGGCTCTGGGGGGGTTGGATCTGCACTGGGGGGTCCCCAAACCCCCCGTCCAACCCTGGGGGGCTGATGGGGGGTTCCCCTCCACCCAACAGCCAGTACTGCAGTGGCCACGGGGGAAAAGGTGGGAAAAGGGGGGTCTGGAGTGGCCCCTGAGCTCCCACCCTGCTGTGGGGTATCACAGCCAGCACGGCTTCCCCAGAGGAAAGGCCTGCTGATCAAACCTGAGTTACTTTATGACAACATCACCCCCTGGCTGATCAAGGGAAGGCACTTGATGGGACCTTCTTGGGTTTCAGTGAAGCTTCCCATAGTGTCTGTGCCCAGATCCCTCTGGACAAAGTGTCCAGCCCAGAGCTGGATAAACACACCCTGTGCTGGGCGAGCAATGGGCTCCCGGGTCGGGCACAGAGGGTGGCAGTGACTGGGGGACATCAGATGGGGGTCACTAGGGGGGTTCCCCAGGGCTCCATCTGGGCCCTGTGCTCTCCAACATCTCCATCCGTGACTTGGACGCAGCACTGGAAGGGACACGGAGCAAGTTTGCAGATGACCCCAACCTGGGAGGAGCTGCTGAGTCCCTGGAGGGCAGGGAGGCCCTGCAGAGAGACCTGGACAGATCCCAGGGCTGGGAATCACCCCCCATGGAAGTTCAACAAGGGGCAGTGCCGGATTCTGCCCCTGGGATGGGCAACCCCAGATGTGGGGACAGAGTGGGAATGAGAGGCTGGAGAGCAGTGCTGGGAAAGGGCCCTGGGGGTCCTGGGGGTGTCCACTTGGCCAGGAGTCAGCAGTGCCCTGGCAGCCAGGAGGGACAACCCTGTCCTGGGGGCATCAGGCCCAGCATGGCCGGGCCAGGGAGGGGATTGTCCCGCTCTGCTCTGCCCTGGGGCGGCCTCACCTCAATAGTGGGGCACTCTGGGGGGACACAATGGAAGGAAGAGATTGAGCCAGTCGAGAGTGTCCAAAGGAGGCCACCAGGATGGGGAAGACTCTGCAGGGGAAACCTTAGGAGGAGCAGCTCAGGGCACTTGGGGTGTTCAGCTGGACAAGAGGAGACTGAGGGGAGACCTCATGGCAGTTCCAACTTCCTCAGGAGGGGCAGAGGAGGGGCAGGCCCTGAGCTCTGCTCTGGGGGGACCAGGGACAGCCCCCAGGGAATGGCCTGGAGTTGTGTCAGGGCAGGCTCAGGTTGGATGTTAGAAAGAGGTTCTTCCCCCCCAGGGTGGTTGGCACTGAACAGGCTCCCCAGGGCAGTGGGCACAGCACCAAGGCTGACAGAGCTCCAGGACAGTTTGGATGATCCTCTGGGGCACAGGCTGTGACTCTTGGGGATGGGCCTGGGCAGGGCTGAGGGTTGGACTTGATGATCCCTCTGGGGTCCCTTCCAACTCGCACATTCTTTCATTCTGGGATTCTGTAACACCCCACCTTTGCCTGCTTTGCTGCTTCTGTGAACCACGAGTTCTTTATAGAATCATAGAATCAGCTGGGTTGGAAGGGACCTCCGAGATCATCAAGTCCAACCCTTGATCCAACACCGCTGCAGTTACTAGGCCATGGCACTGGTGCCACATCCAGTCTCTTTTTAAAAATCTCCAGGGACTGGGAATCCACCACTTCCCTGGGCAACCCATTCCAACGTCTGACCACCCTCTCTGGAAAGAAATTCTTTCTAATATCTAACCTAAACCTCCCCTGGCACAACTTGAGGCCATGCCCTCTTGTCTTGCTGATGGTTGCCTGGGAGAAGAGACCAACCCCCACCTGGCTACAACCTCCTGTCAGGGAGTTGTAGAGGGTGAGGAGGTCTCCCCTGAGCCTCCTCTTCTCCAGGCTGAACAGCCCCAGCTCCTTCAGCCTCTCCTCATAGGACTTGTGCTCCAGCCCCTTCCCCATCCTCGTTGCCCTCCTCTGGACCTGCTCCAGGACCTCAATATCCTTCCTGAACTGAGGGCCCAGAACTGGACACAGCACTCCAGGTGAGGCCTCACCAGCGCTGAGTCCAGGGGAAGAATCACTTCCCTGGTCCTGCTGGCCACCCTGTTCCTGATCCAGGCCAGGATCCATTGGCCTTCTTGCCCACCTGGGCACACTCTGGCTCATGTTCAGCCTCCTGTCAATCAGCACTCCCAGGTCCCTTCCTGCCTGGCTGCTCTCCAGCCCCTCTGGTCCAGCCTGTAGCGCTGCAGGGGGTTGTTGTGGCCAAAGTGCAGGACCTGGCACTTGGCCTTGTTGAACCTCATCGAGTTGGAATCAGCCCAACTCTCCAACCTATCCAGGTCCCTCTGCAGAGCCCTCCTGCCTTCCAGCTGATTGACACTCCCCCCCAGCTTAGCATCATCTGCAAATTTGCTAATGATGGACTCAATCCCCTCATCTAAATCATCAATAAAGATATTAAACAGAACTGGGCCCGACACTGATCCCTGGGGACACCACTAGTGACCGGATCCCAGCTGGACGCAGCCCCGTTCACCACCACTCTCTGGGCCCGGCCCTCCAGCCAGTTCCTGACCCAGCACAGAGTGCCCCTGTCCAAGCCATGGGCTGCAGCTTTTCCAGGAGAATGCTGTGGGAGACGGTGTCAACGGCCTTGCTGAAGTCCAGATAGACACATCCACAGCCTTCCCCTCACCCACCAGGTGGGTCACCTGATCATAAAAGGAGATCAGGTTGGTCAGACAGGACCTGCCCTTCCTAAACCCGTGCTGGCTGGGTCTGATCCCTTGTCCATCCTGTAGGTGCTGTGTGATTGCACTGAGGATGATCTGCTCCATAAATCTTTTCACTCTCATCTTTCCACTCTCAGCTTTTCTTTCCCTCACTCTCCCTTACCCTTCTCCTGTCTTTCCTTTCTCTCCCTTATGCATTTTCTCCAAAGGTTCTCTTTATGCCATATTGCTGTAGATGAGAGATGCAGATGATAACACCCAAAATGGCAACGTACCTGTTTACCTTTGAAACAAAATTGTTCTAATATAAACCCTACATATGTAAGTTTTCAAACACCAATTATTCAGTGTCGTTTCACTCTAATCCACCCCAAGGGATTTATTAATAAGAACCTGGGTTACCCTCCCCCTTTTCTGAGGTGGGTTGTAACATTTTTGGTGTCAGGGACAAGGACCCTTTGGATGTGGTGGAGTAATCGGTGTAGTCCAAAACTGACACTGAGGGTGAGTCAAATGGTGACCATCCCCACGTTGTGAAATTATAGTGAGAATTTTTCTCCTCCTGGTGTGATCCAGGCACATCAGACCTGTTGAAAGGCTTTCTGGTGTAGCCTGGACCTGTTCAAAGGTTCTCTGGTACCTGGACCTGTTGAAAGGTTTTCCAGGAGAGAGTCAAGCCGACCCTCAGAGGGTTAAGGGGGAGAAAGACATTAACCTGAGCTGGGTTAATGACTGAGTCAAAAGGAATGACACCCCAGGGTGAATTAGGTGGGGGTTATACCATCAGACCTTGGTGATGCAGTCATCATCACCTTGTATGAGAAGAAGGGAGATAAATCAGACTGCTCAAACTACCGGGGTATTACTCTGCCTCCACTGCTGGCAAGATCCTGGCAAGAATACTTTTGAACAGACCAAAACCCGCTATAGCAGAAGGAATTCTCCCTGAAAGCCAATGTGGTTTCAGAGCCAACAGGAGCCCCACAGACATGGGATTTGTTCTCAGACAACTGCAAGAGAAGTGCAGGGAACAGAACAAAGGTCTCTATGGAACCTTTGCTGATCTCACCAAGGCTTTCAATACTGTGAGCAGGAAAGGTGTGTGGCAGACTTTGGAACGTTTAGGTTGTCCCCCCAAGTTCCTGAAAATGATCATCTCACTCCATGAGGATCAGCACGGCCAAGTCAGATATGGCAATGCACTTTCTGAGCCCTTTCTAATAACCAATGGTGTGAAACAAGGCTGCGTTCTTGAACCAACCCTATTCACAATCTTTTCCAGCAGGATGCTCCAAAGGGCCACGGCAGACCTCGATGATCAGGACAGGATCTACATCCGATACCGTACTGATGGAAGCCCTTTCAACCTAAGGCGACTGAAGGCCCACACCAAGACCTTAAACCATCTTGTCCAGGAGCTGCTTTATGCTGATGACGCCGCCCTCGTCGCTCACACAGAAGCAGCTCTGCAGCGTTTAACATCCTGCTTTGCTGAGGCTGCTGAGCTCTTTGGGCTGGAAGTCAGCTTAAAGAAAACAGAAGTTCTCCATCAACCTGCACCTCAGGAAGTCCCCCATCATCCCCACACCACCATTGGCCAATCAGAGCTCAAATCAGTCCAGCAGTTTAATTACCTAGGGAGCCTCATCTCCTCGGATGGTGAGATTGACGGGGAGATGGACAACAGGTTAGCAAAGGAATAGAGAGCTTTTGGAAAACTCCATAAAAGAGTTTGGCGAAATAAACACCTGAAGAAAAGCACAAAGATCAGTGTTTACAGAGCCATTGTGCTGTCTACTCTCTTATATGGGTCCGAATCCTGGGTCATCTACAGCCCCCACCTGCGACTCCTGGAACGCTTCCATCAACGCTGCCTCCGCACAATCCTAAACATCCACTGGTCAGATGATGTGACCAATCCATCTGTTCTAGAACAGGCAGCAGTCACAAGAATTGAGGCCATGTTGCTGAGAACACAGCTGTGCTGGGCCGGGCACGTCTCCAGGATGAAGGACCAACCACCCCCTCCCTAAGATCGTGCTCTGTGGTGAACTTGCCACCGGTTGCCGCAAGAGAGGAGCCCCGAAGAGGAGATACAAGGACTGCCTGAAACAACATCTCAGCCTTGGCCATATTGATCTCCATCACTGGTCTACTCTGGCCTCCAGTCGGGAGGTCTGGAGACACCCCATCTCTAACGCTGCTGCTTCCTTTGAGAACGCAGCAGGATCAGCATCGAGGAGAAAAGACAACGCAGAAAGAACCGTGTCCTGTCCATCCCATCCAAGGAGTCTTTCTGCTCTGCCTTTTGCAACTGGACGTGTCTATCTCGTATTGGCCTCTTTAGCCACCAGTGTGCTTGTAGCAAATGTGGGCAGAGCCCTTCCCAAATCTTCATTCACAAAGCCCAACCATGATTTTGGATATTAATTTGGGAGTCTGGACTCATTGGTTTATTTGGTTCTGGAACTGGTATTTGGTTTATTTGGTTTTGGAAACAGGTATTTGATTTATTTTGTATTATGGGTACTTCAGGTTGCAAAGAAAGAATCTTGAAGAAATCCTTTCTGGTATTTTGGATATTAACTTGTGATTTCTGGACTTATAAGTTGATTTGGTTTTGGAAACTGGTATTTGGTTTATTTTCTATTCTTGAACCATTGGAAAATGAATTGGGACCCCTTTGGAGGGACAAGGTTGTTGATGCTCCAGAGGTTCCAGGACCCTGAGGATACCGGTGCACATTGAAAGTGTTATTCAGGGAGATCCTCTCGGTCCCAGGATGCGGGGAGTTCCAAGAAAGATCCTTGGGATTTTATTAAAACATTAAAAAGTTTAAAAAAGGTTTATAAAAGGTATATAAAGGTATATAAAAGGTATATAAAGATATATAAAAGGTGTACGTGACTAACATAGAAATGGAGCTCCATAATATCTTATGGTTGACTTATAAAAAGTTGTGATAGAACTGTAAAAGAAGAGATGTGATGCCTCAGAGTTTTTTGGGCTGCCCAGGGAGGTGGTGGAGTCACCGTCCCTGGAGGTGTTTAAGCAAAGACTGGCCATGGCACTGAGTGCCGTGCTCTGCTTGACGTGCTGGGGATGGGGCGTAGGCTGGACGCCGGTTGATCTCACAAGTCTCTGCCAAGCTCAGGGACTCTGGGCTTCTGTGCCACCCCAGCCTTTGGGGACAGCGTGCTGGTGGCTCAGAGGCTCCGTCCTTGCCTTGCCTTGCCCATCTCCTGGCTGCCAGGCAAGGGCCTTGTGACATCACAGCCTCTGTGGAACAGCGCGGGGGCTGAAAAGTGTCAGTGCTGCGTCCCCGTGCCCAGAGCCTGGGCAGAAGTCGGCTGGCAGGGACGGGCAGAGACTGTGCAGAGGTGTCAGCTCGTCCCGCAGCAGCACCATGCCCAGCCAGGGCATCTCCTGGCTCCTCAGGCTCTCGGTGCTCCTGCTCTTGCCTGGCCCACTGGAGCCTTGCAGCCGTGCCACAGGTGCCATTGCTGAGAACCGGGGTTTGCCTTGGATGGCCCCTTGCCAGAAAAGGCAGGAGAGGCTGGAGAGAGGGGAAGGAGGGGGGTCAGGCCGCTGGGATGGTGCCGGCGGGCCGTGAGCCCGAAGCCAGCAAGGCCTTGGGCCCACACGGTGTCAGGGGAGGACTGAGAGCCCCCAGGGAGGAGGAAAGCTGGGCAGGCCCCAAGGCTCCTGGGCCTCTTCCTTGCCAGCCCTTTGGCCAAGGCCCCGAGGCAGAGGTGGGGCTCAGCCCCTGCCCAGCAATGGGGCACAGGCTGAGCCCCAGGGACACCAGACCCAGGCGGCCTGAGCTCTTCTTCCTGCAGCGTCTGCCTGGGGCAGCCCAGCCAGGTCTGAGTCTCTGCAGGAGAGGCCAAGCCCAGCCAGAGAGGGCTCAGCCCTCTGAGGCTGCACTCGCTGCAAAGGGAACAAAACATTGGCCCAGAGGACATCCTGCCCCCAAATGGAGAACTGGAAAGGTCAAGAATAAAAAAGTCATCACCCTCCATTAGTCAAGAAATGTTCAGACCTCTTTCCTAAAAGCATCCAGGACTCGGGTTACCCAGTTTCGTCTCTGACAAGGCTTTGCAGGGGCTGCTTGGGAAAGGGAAGCCCTGGGGCCCCAGTGCAGATGGTTTGGCTGCACTCTGGGGGGGTCGGCCTTTGGCTCTTGGCTTCCAGGGGCCCCCAGGAGTCAGTGAGCCGGGCTGGGGACGAGGGGCAGGACTGGCTGGGATTGCCTCTGGGGCCTGGCCCAGAAAATGGAAGTGTCCCCATGGGGGCAGCTGGAAAGGGCCCAGGAAGGAAATGCTGCCCCAGCGCAGGCTGTGGCAGTGGGGAGTGTGCAGGGGGAGGAGGCTGGGCCAGAGCAGGGCTGGGCAAGAAGGGCCAAGCCGCGGGTGGGTTCTCCCCCGGCCCCCAGGGCCCAGCCCCTGATGGGAGGGCCTTGGGCAGGGCCTGGGGCGACTGCAGGAACCTCCGAGGCAGCCCAAGGGCCGTGCTTTTGGCAGCTGGGTTGACAGGCCCAGCTCTCTGCAAGAGAAGTTGAGGGCTCTGAGCCAGAGAGGGGCTGAGAGCCGGGTCCAGGCTTGGGAATGGCCGGGAGGGGAAAGGGATGTCTAAGAACAAGTCCCTCAGGAGAGGGAAGCAGAGAGGCTGAGTTTTGACCCCAGCACAAGGGTCTGCAGGGCAGAGCAGAGAATATCCCCCACGTGAGATTGTTGTGCATCCCTCCTTGCAGTTGTGACAGGCACTTCTCTTCAAAGGTCGTTCTGGGAGCGTCTTCTTGTTCTTTCCAGGTGGGATGCAAGTGGTGGGGGGGCCTTTGACACCAAAGGGGAGACGAGCAAGGTGAGCATTTTCCTGCCAGTCTGAATCAGATGTTAATTCTGGTGGGCTGTATCTTTGGTGAATCTAAGCACATCCCTTGACATTTGGGATTTTTCCGGGTGGTTCGCAACCTGAGAAGCATCAGCAGAGTGGGAAGGAGGTCCCTGCAGTCAGAGGTCAGTGTAAAGGAAGCTGAGAGGGGAGCTTTGGTGAGAATGTTGCCCTCTGAGGGGATCCGTCAGTTGTGCCTTTGCCTCTGTGATGCTGATTAACCCAGTCCGAAGAACTGCTCAGAGACTTTGGATCTTTGAGCAGCAAAGGGATTTATTGCCGACGTCGGCAGCGAGCGTGGTTCGCACCACAGAGAACTTGGTTGAGAGTTTCACACAATATCGGGGTTGTATACAATTTTCATAAATGATTAAATATGATAAATCATATTCATCTGATCACAACATCTATCTATGCATATTAATAATGGGCAAAGCTCGGGCGGAACTCAGGGGAGCTTCTCTTGGTCCTCAGTTCTGGGAGGGGTTTGGGTGAGTCTGGGGTCTCTGCTCCTCTCCATCAGTCCCCAGTGTCCCCATCCTGGTCCCTCATGTTCCCACTCCATTCCTGGTGTTCCCATTCCCGGTGTTCCTATTCCCAGTGTTCCCATCCCATTCCTGATGTCCCCATTCCCAGTCCCTGGCATCTCCAACCTGCTGCCAATGTCCCCGTTCCCTTTCCTGGTGTTGCCATCCCAGTTCCTGCTGTCCCCAGGCTGCTCCCAGTGTCCCCAGCGTGGTCCTCCAGGTCCCCATTCCCATTCCTAGAGTTCCCAACCCAGTTCTGTTTTCCCCATTCCCATTTCTGGTGTCCCCATTCCCAGTTCCTGCTGTCCCCAACCTGCTCCCAATGTCTCCATTACTATTCCTGGTGTCTCCATCCCATTCCTGATGACCCCAGCCTGTTCCAGTGTTCCCATCCTGCTCCTGGTGTCCCCATCCCTTTCCCCATTGTCTCCTGGTGTTCCCATTTCAATTCCTGATGTCTGCAACCTACTCCCAGTGTCCCCATCCCTGTCCGCAATGTCCCCATCCCAGTCCCGACGTCCCCATTCCAAATCCTAGTGTCCCCATCCCTGTCCCCAGTGTCCCCATCTCAGCCCCCCTGTCCCCATTCCCAGTTCTGGTTCCCACAGAGGAACTGCCGGATACGGGAGGAGGAGCCAGGATTTATTGCCCAAAGCAGGAGATTTTCACACCAAAATTAAAGCCTCAGGAATAATTGTGGTCCTGGGTTTCACACAGGAAAAAGCAGGAAGTTGATCCATGGGGAAGAGCCGCAGGGGGGCCGGGGTGGGTGGGAGCAGCGGGATGAGCTCTGCCAGCAGCTCCTGCCTTTCCGCAGGGAGAGGGAAGGGGCGGATCCAGCTCCAGGATCACTCAGGCCGTGATTCCTGCTGGGATGGGAGCGGGGAAAGGAGTCACCATGTCCCTGTTCCCATCCCAGGGGATGGAGCCGGCTGTGGAGCCCAGGGAGAGTAGGAACTGCTCCGGAATCCCTCCTGATCCTGCTCCGTCCCTCCCACCCCAATCCCACTCCATCCATCCCACCCCAATCCCACTCCAGAATCCAGCCCTGATCCCAGTCCACAATTCCACCTGATCCCACTCTGGAATCCTACCCTGAGCTGCAATCCCCTTCCCATCCTGCTCCAACCATTAGGCCCCCATTCCCCTCTGGAATCCCGGCATCCATCCTGGGATCCCTGCACAGAGGATCTGGATCCACACACGCTGCTGGGACTCACTGGTGGGCACGGGGTCATATCCATTCCCCTCCCTCTTCCCTATGGCAAGAAAGTGGGATCAGCACCCGTGGCACAGGATCCCCGGAATGCTGCCGGGCGGATCCGTGCCCCTTGCCGACCCCCATCCCGGGAGTTACCGGATCGGAGCTTCCAGACACCGACTGCCACGAGGCCGATGATGATGATGATGGCAGCGATGACGGACACAGTGTCCTAGTTAGAACAGCTGGGACCGATTCCTCACTGGATGGGTGTAGCCCAAAAGTGTGTATTCTATGGCCTTCCATGCCATTTTCCCAGGAACTGTTGTCGAGGGGTGGGGGGGGGAGTCTGCAAGGTCGGGGGGGTGTCCCTGTCCTCATACCCTTTTATGGAATTCCCTGCTCTGAGAATCCTCATATCCTTTTATGGAATTCCCCCCTCTGAGGGAACGAACTGAGCATCCTTTTTTGGAATTCCCTGCTCAGAGAACCCTCATATCCTTTTATGGAATTCCCCGCTCTGAGGGAACGACTGACCATTCCTGCCTGAACTGGAGAATATATAAACCTGGAGTTTCAGAACCTTTCCACCACTCGTGGGATCCAGAGGAAGGCTGCAGCTCAGCACTCTCAACCAGACTGAGACCACCACCCTCAACTGGACTGCAATCACCACTTCTGACCAGACTGCAACAACTCTCCCACCAGCAGGTTTTTTTCCCCTCTCCCTTTACTTTGGACTCGGGGGGGGGGGCAAGGAAAACCACTTTGTTCATGCCCCAGGGTGCTGGGTTATACCTTTGGGTTTTGTGGGATAAAATGAAATTGCTTGTCTGTATAATCAGTCTTATTGGGCAAGGGAGGCCCAAGGGGGGCCCAAAGGGGCTGGTCCAGGGGGGGAAGGGCTGCAGGGGGCGGATCCCGGAGGAGGAAACCCGCCAAAAGCGGCGGCCCAGCCGAGGGAGGAGCCGAGCGGGAGCACAAAGAAGAGCAGCCAAAAGGTCCTGGCGGTCGCTGGGCAATGGCGGGGGGGCGAGAGCGGTTTGGGGGCCCCCGTGAGAGCCGGGGGGGAACCCCGGTAGCCGCGGAGTGGGGAGAGCGGAGAGGGGCGATCCCGGAGCTGGGGGACCCCCGGAATGCTGGAGGGGGGGGAGCAGAGAGGGAGCGCCGGGCCCCTTAAGTGGGGGTCCCGGAGAGGGGGAAGGCCTTGGAGTGTGGAGAGGAGGGGGGGCCTTGAGGCGGGGTGGGAGCCGAGAGCGCCAAGAGGTTTGCGAGGGTGGGAGTCGAGAGAGGAGGGCCGGCCGGCCCCGGGAGGCAGAGTGGGGAGAAGTGAGCCCTGGGACCCCCCTGGCAACACTCAAGGGGACCCCGGAGAGTGGGAACCCCCTGGAACCGCGGGACCCCCGGCAGCCTGGAGAAGGGGGACCCCCAATGCAGGCAGAAGTGCCATCAGGCCAGACAGGGGGGACCCCCCTAACCCCAGAGAGCAGAGAGGGGGAACTCCTGGGAGGAGAATTTGGGCTGAATGTTGGTGTTTTGGGGGTTTTTATGGACACAAGATGCCCGGTGAGTCCTAGAGCTGGACTTGGGCAGGAGGAACCCCCAAGGCAATGCACTCACCCCTTGTTTTCCCCCCTATCAGGATTTCTGCTTCCCAAAGCTTGGTCGGATGGAGGAGGAGGCTGCGAGGAAGAGGAAGATGCCTTGGGCCCCCCAGGCAGGTGAGGAGGAAGTCAGTGCCCCTTTGGGTGGGTCTCTTGGCTTTTGTGGCCGTCCTGCCGGGGCCGGAGTTGGGGGGATGTCCTTGGGCTTCCCTGTGGGCCGGAGGCAAATCCCCTGCGTGTCCTTGTTGGTTCCTGCCCCAGGCCCCGAGGTGAGGCCGGAGAGCGCGGAGGACAAATCCCCCCGGCAGAGCCTGGTGGGAGAGGCCGTTTTGAAGGGCTCCCCGGCGCAGGAAGGCAGCGGGGAGGAAAAGGGCCGGAGATGCCCCCGCAGGAGGGGCTCCAAAGCCAGCCCAGGGGGCTGTGAGGAGGAAAGAGCCAGCGTGTGCCGGGAAGGCGGCCGGAGCTTGAGGCGGAGCTGCGAGCTGGTGGTCCCTGAGCAGCCTCCCAGCAGGGAAAAGCACTTCAGGTGCTTGGAGTGTGGGAAGAGCTTCAGCAGGATCACCAACCTCCTGGGGCACCAGCACATCCACACTGGGGAACGGCCCTACACATGTGGGGAGTGTGGGAAGAGCTTTAGGCAGAGCTCCACCCTCCGCACCCACCGTCGCATCCACAGTGGGGAACGGCCCTACACGTGTGGGGAGTGTGGGAAGAGCTTCAAACAGAGCTCCCACCTGCTCCGACACCAGATGATCCACAGGGGGGAAAGGCCCTACATGTGTGAGGAATGTGGGAATAACTTCAATCAGATCTCCGACCTGCTCCGACACCAGATGATCCACACCGGTGAACAGCCCTACACGTGTGGGGAATGTGGGAAGAGCTTCAAACGGAACTCCCACCTCCTCAGCCACCAGATGATCCACAGTGGGGAAAGGCCCTACATGTGTCAGGAATGTGGGAAGAGCTACACACAGAGCTCCCACCTGCTCCGACACCAGATGATCCACAGTGGGAACGGCCCTACACATGTGGGGAGTGTGGGAAGGGCTTCAGGGACAGCTCCAGCCTTTGCAAACACCGTTGCATCCACACCAGGGAATGGCCCTACAAGTGCTTGGAATGTGGGAAGAGCTTCAGCACAAGCACCAAGCTGCTTAGCCACCAGCACATCCACACTGGGGAACAGCCCTACACGTGTAGGGAATGTGGGACAGCTCCATCCTCTACACCCACCATCACATCCACATCAGGGAGAGGCCTCACAAGTGTGGGGAGTGTGGGAAGAACTTCAGGCAGAGCTCTTCATTGACCTCCCACCAACGGACCCACCGGTAAGAGAAGCCCCGAGTGCCCCGACTGCAGGAAGAGCTTCGGCCGCTGCTCCAACTCCATCAACCATGGGAGGACCCGCGTTGGATGATCCACAGGGACCCCCGTTGGGCACAGACCTGGTGTGCTGGTTTTAAGGTAAACCAGCAGGGGAAATGACAGCGGTGACACCACAGGGACAGCGGTGACATCACAGGGACAGTGGTGACATCACCGAGGGTTAATTTTGGTGTGAAAATCTCCTGCTTTGGGCAATAAATTCTGGCTCCTCCTCCGGCATTGGGCAGTTCCTCCCTGGGAACCAGGAATGAGAATGGGGACAGGAGGAATGGGAATGTGGACACCTGGAATGGGAATGGGAACACCTGGAATGGGAATGGGAACACCTGGAATGGGAATGGGAACACCTGGAATGGGAATGGGGACATTGGGAGCAGACTGGGAACAACAGGAATGGGAATGGAGTCATCAGGAACTGGGAATTGGGACACCTGGAGTGGGAATGGGGACACCGAGGAGAGGGATGGAGACACTGGGAGCAGGTTAGGGACACCAGGAATGGGAATGGAGACACCAGGAATTGGAATAGAGACAGCAGGAACTGGGATGGGAACACCTGGAATGGGAATTTGTGGTATGGGAACACCAGGAATGGGCACGGGAACATTGGGAGCAGATTGAGGACACCAGGAATTGGAATGGGGACACCTGGAATGGGAATGGGAACACGTGGAATGGGAATGGGAAAACAGAGGTGGGATGGGAACACCTGGAATGGGAATGGGGATAACAGGAATGGGAATGGAGACACCTGGAATATGAATGGGAACCCCAAGAACTGGGAATGGGGAAAACAGAAGTGGGATGGGAACATCAGGAATGGGAGGCGGGACAATAGGAATGGGGACATCTAGAATGGGATGGAACACCTGGAAAGGGAATTGGAACACATGGAATGGGAATAGGAACCCCTGGAATGGGAATGGGAACACCTGGAAAGGGAATGGGGACAATAGGAATGGGATGGGAACAACTAGAATGGGATGGGAACACCTGGAACAGGAATGCAAACCCGTGGAATGGGAATGGGAACAGCCGGGCCCGGGCTGTGTCCCTGGGGAAACAGGAGGCCAGGCCCAAAAGAGTTAACTCAGAAATTGGGGCCTGCTAACAAGCTACCAACATCCAAGACCATCTGTGCTCGTTCTATTCTACTGACTGGAGCAAAGCTTCAGAGAATAGTACAGGAACATGTCCTAGGCCTCGAGGGGCTAAATTAGAGAGACAGCAGGATCAGGGAGACTTTTGAATAGGAGGAATAGGCCGGGAGCCAGGGCTTTTTCCAAGCTTCAGTGAGCGGGTCAAGACCAATGGAAGAGAAGGAAGGTCAAGCTGAGGAAGATGAGTTGAAGCCCCCAGAGCCATGGAGGAAGAGTGGAAGTACCCTCAGGATTGAGGGCCAAGGGAAACACCGCCCCAAGCCCCGCCTGAGCTCCACCTCTACTCCGCCTGTTATTAATATGCATCGAGAGATGTTGTAATCACTTGAATATGCATTTAATCCCAGCTGAAGATTGTATAAAAATGCTGATTTTGTGTGAAGCCTTCGAGCGGGACCTCCTGAGACCAAAGGAACCCCGGGAGAATTTGGATACTCCTGGAATCAAGGCACAACTGGGACACTACAGGGCCCTATGGAAAAAAAGGAACCTTGTGACACTGCGGAATTCCTGGAATCCAGGGGCCTTTGGGACATGGGGGCCTCATGGAACCAAAGGAACCCTGAGGTGTTTCCGAAGGTCATGGAATCAAGGGGCCACTGGGACACTGCAGGGCCTCTGGGAATTAAAGGAACACTGGGACACTGGGGCAGGACATCCCCCTGCAATGGCACCAAGACAATGCCCCATTTGCAAAGGGGTCAGTGCTGAGCTGAGAGGGGGCCAGGACAAGGCAGGAGATGTTGGACCCCAGACTGGTTTCACCCCAAATAAAGCCTCTGATGGTGAGGGAACCCCTGGAGTCCAAGGCCTGTCAGTCCTTGGGTTTCTGCCAGAAAGGGCCAGTCCCCTGTCCCAGGGGCAGGTTCTTCCAACAGAACCCTTCTTGGGGGTGTGTGGAGATTCCTGCCTTGGCTGGGGACCCCCCAAGGTCATAGCTGGAGGTTGAGAGCAGAGATCTCCCCACGAGCGCTGCTCTGGGGGAGTTCCATCCATCTCTAATTAAAAATTCTTGCTTGTTTGCCACCTTTAGTAGAATTGCTTCAACAATTGCTTTAGTGTAGTGCCCTGTCATATCTTATCCTGTACTACTGGTAGTTTTAGTGTGTATGTTGTGTAATAAATAATTCTGGTTTAGTCCTTTTGTCTGATCATTATTAGTAATAAGTAGTTCATTGATTTAAATGTAACTGCTTTTCCATCATTAAAACCTGTGGGACAAAACTGGTTCAATCCCATCTCTATAATTCCTTAAATTCAAAGCATTGGCACAATGCAAGGCTGAGATTGGATCCAGCTGCCCCCAGGCTCCTCTGGGAGCAGAGTTTAGAAAGCCAGGGAGTCCGTTCTGCCCCTCGGGACTCCAGGGCAGGACTTCTCCCATCAACTTTGTCTGAGCCTTGAACTCCCCCTGCCACAGGGGGGATGGGGAAAAGGGAGCAGGAAAGGGGAGAAAAGGTGGGAAAAAGGGGGGTGGGACCCCTTCAGCTGAGGGGCCAAAGGGGTGGGACCCCCAAAGGGAGCAGAGGGAAGCTGTGGTTTAGTGGGACAATAGGAAAGGGGTGGGAGAGAAAGGAAAAGTGGTGGGCTGAGACCCCCAAAACTGAGTGTTGGGACCCCAAAGTTATTGGGAGGGGCGTGGGAGCCCCAAACTGAGTGCAGGGGGGATGTGAGGGTTGTGGGGACCATAGGAAAGGGGTGGGAGAGGGGCAGAAAAGGGAGGGTGGGACAGCAGGAAGAGGAGTCCCATGGGGGTCCCTTGGTGTCCCCATCACTTGAGCCCTGGAGCAGTTCCCTGGGGCTCTGGGGGGTTTTGATCTGCACTGGGGGGTCCCCAACCCACCTGTCCATCCCTGGGGGGCTGATGGGGGTTCCCCTCCACCCAACAGCCAGTGCTGCAGTTGCCACGGGGGAAAAGGTCGGAAAAGGGGGGTCTGGGGTGGCCCCTGAGCTCCCACCCTGCTGTGGGGTATCACAGCCAGCACGGCTTCCCCAGAGGAAAAGCCTGCTGATCAAACCTGAGTTACTTTATGACAACATCACCCCCTGGCTGTTCAAGGGAAGGCAGTTGATGGGACCTTTTTGGGTTTCAGTGAAGCTTCCCATAGTGTCTGTGCCCAGATCCCTCTGGACAAAGTGTCCATCCCAGAGCTGGACAAACACACCCTGTGCTGGGCGAGCAATGGGCTCCCGGGTCGGGCACAGAGGGTGGCAGTGACTGGGGGACATCAGATGGGGGTCACTAGGGGGGTTCCCCAGGGCTCCATCTGGGCCCTGTGCTCTCCAACATCTCCATCCATGGCTTGGGCACAGCACTGGAAGGGACACAGAGCAAGTTTGCAGATGAGCCCAACCTGGGAGGAGCTGCTGAGTCCCTGGAGGGCAGGGAGGCCCTGCAGAGAGACCTGGACAGATCCCAGGGCTGGGAATCACCCCCCATGGAAGTTCAACAAGGGGCAGTGCCGGATTCTGCCCCTGGGATGGGCAACCCCAGATGTGGGGACAGAGTGGGAATGAGAGGCTGGAGAGCAGTGCTGGGAAAGGTCCCTGGGGGTCCTGGGGGTGCCCACTTGGCCAGGAGTCAGCAGTGCCCTGGCAGCCAGGAGGGACAACCCTGTCCTGGGGGCATCAGGCCCAGCATGGCCGGGCCAGGGAGGGGATTGTCCCGCTCTGCTCTGCCCTGGGGCGGCCTCACCTCTATAGTGGGGCACTCTGGGGGGACACAATGGAAGGAAGAGATGGAGCCAGTCGAGAGTGTCCAAAGGAGGCCCCCAGGATGGGGAAGGCTCTGCAGGGGAAGCCTTAGGAGGGGCAGCTCAGGGCACTTGGGGTGTTCAGCTGCACAAGAGGAGACTGAGGGGAGACCTCATGGCAGTTCCAACTTCCTCAGGAGGGGCAGAGGAGGGGCAGGCCCTGAGCTCTGCTCTGGGGGGACCAGGGACAGCCCCCAGGGAATGGCCTGGAGTTGTGTCAGGGCAGGCTCAGGTTGGATGTTAGAAAGAGGTTCTTCCCCCCCAGGGTGGTTGGCACTGAACAGGCTCCCCAGGGCAGTGGGCACAGCACCAAGGCTGACAGAGCTCCAGGACAGTTTGGATGATCCTCTGGGGCACAGGCTGTGACTCTTGGGGATGGGCCTGGGCAGGGCTCAGGGTTGGACTTGATGATCCCTCTGGGGTCCCTTCCAACTCGCACATTTTTTCATTCTGGGATTCTCTAACACCCCACCTTTGCCTGCTTTGCTGCTTCTGTGAACCACGAGTTCCTCCCTTGATTGTTTCTTTCCTTTCCTTGGCTGGTTTCTCTCCATTGCAGTTGGTTACACAGATATTTTCTAGGGCACATTCTGGACAACCACTGCTGGTTCAGTTCTGTCTCAGAGCCCGAGATCAGCCTTATGGAGCCAAAGGAACCCTGGGACACTGCGGAACCCCATGGGATCAAGGGACCATCGTGACACTGCGGGACCTCATGGAATTAAAGGAACCCAGGGGCCACTGTGGTGCCTCATGGAACAAAGTTGCCAGTGTGACATGTGGGGCCTCATGGAATCAAACGAGCCCTGAGACCTTTGGTACTCTCATGGAATCCAGTGGCCTTTGTGACCCTGTGGAACCTCATGGAATCAAAGGGCCACTGTGACACTGCAAAACCTCATGGAACCAAGGGGCCATTCCAGAATCACAGAATCAACGAGGTGGGAAAAGACCTCTGAGATCATGGAGTCCAAGCCATGACCCAACCCCACCCTGTCAACTAGACCATGGCCCTGAGAGCCACATCCAGTCTTTTCTGAAACACCTCCAGGGACGGTGACTCCACCCCCTCCCTGGGCAGCCCATTCCAACACCCAGTCACCCCTTCTGGGAAGAACTTGAGCCTCCTGTCTGACCTAAACCTCCCCTGGTGCAGCTTTAGGCTGTGCCCTCTTGTCCCACTGTTGGTTGCCTGGGAGAAGAGACCGACCCCCCCGGGTCCCCCCTCCTGTCAGGGAGTTGTAGAGAGTGAGAAGGTCCCCCCTGAGCCTCCTTCTGTCCAGGCTCAGCAAGCCCAGCTCCCTCAGCTGCTCCTCACAGCACTTGTGCTCCAGAGCCTTCAGCAGCCCCAGTGCCCTTCTCCAGACACGCTCCAGCACCTCGACATCTTCTCCAAAGTGAGGGGCCCAGAACTGGGCACAGCACTCGAGGTGTGGCCTCAGCAGGGAGAGCCCAGGGGCAGAATCCCTGCCCTGAAGGCAGCTCCCTGCAATCAGCTCTGCTGCAGCCCTGCAGGGCCCTTCTGCTCCTTGTCCTGCAGCTCCACCATTCCCTGCTCCCTGCAGCCCTGGCTCCCTCAGCCTTCCCCTGCCCAGCCAGACCCCCTTGTCTGGCAGCAAGAGAGCAGCCCTGGGCAGCCCAGGGATTGTCTGGGGCCCAGAGCTGTCTGCCACAGCCTCCAGCATCTCCTGGCTTGCCTGTGCCCAGCCCTGCTGCCCTGCCAGAAGATCCCACGGTGTTCCCACTTGCACTGGAATGGGGGACCTGCTCCCAGGCTTTGCAGGCCCTTCTGTCCCTTCATCACCCACCTGATGATTCAACCAAGGCTCTGTGGGATGACTGTCAGTGTTCCTGAATCACGGGATGTGCCCACCCAAAGACATTTTCAGCGTCTCTGTCCTGCCTTGAGATCAGCTTCTCCTCCAGCACAGCCCCTCAGGGGCTGCAGAGACCCCCCCGACAGCAAAGGCCTCTCCTGCCAGGGCTGCAGAGACCAACCCACCCTTTCCCTGGCCTGGGGGGAAGTGTTTCCCCTTTCTGTGCTGTCCCATTGCCATCTGCCCCTCCAGCACGTCTCTGCTCCAGCCCAGCACTTGCACACATCGGCTCCGGGCACTCGGTGCTGCTGCTGGGAACGAGATCATTTCCTGATTCTTTTAAATGAATGATGTTCATTAACTTGTTAGTTAATTGCTTTAGTGAATCATAACCAGAATATTCATCCTAAACAGTGGGTTAGTCTTAAGTCACTATTGGCCAGCACTTGGCAAAGTTTGTCATCACCTGCTCTTGTGGGAACAGGCTTGGGAAAATTATTGCAACTCTGAGTTTTGCTAAACTAGCCCTGATCTGCTTCAGTGAACAAAGCCTGGGGAGAGAGGTGGATTGCTGAAACTGGACACAAGGAATGCAGAATTTACAGACCACAAGGACATTGTGCAGGAACTAGAAGATAAAGAAGAGGTTAACAAAGACCATACAATAGGTGTTGGAAACTCCCTGTCTGGAAAAAGGATAATAAAAAGCCTGAAAAATGGGGACTAATTAGGGTGAGAAGTGAGAGTCAATAACCAATAGAGGACAGAATGCTAAATACTGAAGAGGATGATGTAATTTAAAACTGATGCCCTTTAAATTCTTTCTTTGCTAAACACATATAAATAAGTGAAAAGGCTGGGGGGGCAGGGAGGGCTGGAGTTATCCCCCACACACCCCCGGGCCAGAAGAAAGTGGTGCCTGACTCACTGATACAAAAGGACAGAGTTGGAGGGTTTCATTTTTCCCATTTGTGGCTGCAGCAGGAAGAGCAAAGTCTTCTCCTCTGGAAATGTTTCTTCCCTCAGGGTGTCTGGTGCACATTCCAGTGGGCACACAGGGGAATGCTGGGCTGGAATGGGTTTGTTTCCAGGTGGCCTGCACAGTATCCCCTGGCACAGGGGTGGCCACGAGGCAGGGACCAAAGGGCAGGGAGGCCCTGCCCCGTGGCCAGAGCACAGGAGACACCGACTCTGAGCTCATCAGCAGCAGAGTAAAGACTTCATCCCAAAATTCTCACTGCTCCCTCCAGTAAGGTAGGAAAACCACTGCTGGAAATGGGGGGCTCTTTTGGATTAGTTTCCTAAAAGACTTTAAGCTTCAAATCCTCTTTAAAAGTGGTCAGGAACAAGGGTCTCAGCCTTTTTAGGGCTGTGACAGACCAAGGGAACACAAAGGGTTGAGGAAACACCCATTTTGCAGGACAGAGATGATGCCCAAAGCTCAGAGGTGGGCTCCTGAAAGTTGGTGCCATTAACTGTCCTTGGGAAGGAAAGCCCCCAGCCCCAGTGTTTCAGGGGCAGGTGACAGGGTGCCCAGGGCAGGCAAAGGCCAGCAACAGGTTCCTGTGCTGGCCCCTTTTGGGTGGGAGCAATCCCTGACAGAGTCAGGTTGGCAGGTGGCATCCAAGCTTTGGAGGTGGCTCCTGGGGGGGATGACAGTCCCTTCCCTTGGGAAGGACAGCACCCAGCCCCAGTGCTGGGGGGCAGAGGAAAGGTTTCCCAGGGCAGGCAAAGGCCAGCAGCAGCTTTCTGTCCTGGCCCTTTTGGCATGGCAGCAATCCCCAGACATATCCAATTTGGGAAGTGCTATCCAAATTTTGGAGCTGGGCTCCTGGAAATGATGGCAGTCCATGTTTTTTCCAAGGACAGTATTTGGCCCCCATGCTGGCAGTGCAAGTGACTGAGTGCTGAGGGTGTTACCAAATGCTCTGACATTGTTGGGATCAATCAAACCCTCTAACACCTTGGGTTTAGTGTGACAAAGCAAGGCATTACTTTCTTTGCTGGCTGTGCATGTGACCAACAACAATGCTGCCTTCACACAGACAGCAGTACATCACTTTTGCACCCATTTACACTTTTTTGACAAAGAAATTAATGTTCATTGGTACCAAATGGCATCATTTCATTGTTCCATTTCATTCATTAGTATTCTAGCTACTCTTGCTCAGTACTCTCTTGTTGCTTATGCTAATTAGTTCATGCTTTCGGTCTTTTGAGCACCTTTTTCTCAGGTGGGCATTTTCCCCCACAAATGCTGAGCCTTTGCTCATCTTCCTCCTTACCTGCTGCTTTCTGCAGAAGGCCCTTGTTTCCAGATATCAGGTTCAAGAACACATCTTTCTCTCCCAGGCTTTGTTCACTGAAGCTTATCAAGGGTAACTCTCACAAAATTGACAGTTCTAGTGCTTTTCCCAAGCTGTGTTCTCTCCAAAGCAGCTTGTGAGGAATTTTTGCTGTGTGCTGGCTAAAGGTGATTTATGGCCTAACACCCCCTCTGTGATTAATGGAAACAACGAATCCAAAGGCAAAGTGGACCCACTGAAAGATTAGGGAAGTTCTCTAATGTCCAGGAAGGGCCCCGTGCTGCCACCAGACCCTTGGCTGTGGCTCCTTGGGGCGAGTTTGTGATTCCCCCCGAAACTGGGGCTAAAAGGTTCCCCTTTGCAGTGGTGCCCGTCTGTGCCTGGTGCATTGGGAGAGGCCTGTGCCGAGGGCAGAGCTGGAGAGCCCCTGTGCTGCTCCAGGCCTGCAGAGCTGCCTCTCTGCCTGCAGCCCTTGCCAACTGGGAGCGGGCAGGCCTGCGGGCTCCCTGCCTGCTCTCCAGCCTCTCCCGGGCCTCGGGCGCTCCAGCCCCGGCCCACTGGGGCTCCGCTGGCCTCGCTCCGTGGGGCCCGTGTCTCCTGCCCCTGGGCAGCCCCAGCCCACCCCGCTGGGCCATGGGCTGGCTTTGCCCACAGCCGGGAGCTTGGAGAGCCTGGGGGGAAAGCTTCTGCCAGGGGGGTCCTTCCCAGGCCTCCCGTCAAACCAGGCGGGGTCTCTCCTGAGAGCAGGAATTCTCCCTTGCTCGGCAATTTTCCAGGGGCCTTTACAGTGGAAGTTTCTGGCAGGGGAGTTACAAAATCGGGAAGTTTCTGAATGCTTTTCAGTTGGGGTAGTTGTCACATAAGTATCCAGGTTTTGGAGAAGAGAAGCTGAACAAGGGCCCTCTATATCCAGTTGTAAATACTCTGCTCAACAGACAAGGTCAGTACAGTTCAAGCTCCAAACAAGCACCAGAGACCACCAAGTGGCCACCAGAAGACCCCCAGTGACCAAATAAGGACTTTGGAAGGACTTCAGAAGGACCTCTCTGAGCTAATTCCCATGGGTGTGATCTTTCTGAAGGAAGGAGTGAATACGTAAGACATTTACTGGATGTGTAAAATTGTGAGTAAATCTCAGCTGCCCTGGGGGAGAACGGGGCACACTCCTGGTTGGGGGGAAGATCCTCCCATGGGTGAGGGGCTGATAACAAAGAATGGCTGCCCACTATTGCTCCCAAATTGAGCCTTGGGGGTTTCTTTTCTGCCCATTTACTGTCCCACCATGAGGAGACAAGTGCCCCTTGCAGCCCTGGGCCCTCACTGCCTCCTTGTCCCTGCTCAGCAGCCTGGGAGGTTGTCACAGGTTTACTTGTTCAAAAAAACCCAGGCAGGGAATCTTTCTTTGCCCTGCATTGCTGTAAGGGGGGATGTTGAACGGGGGAGGGGAGTTTTTGCCTTGGGTGATTGACCCACACAAAAGAACCAAACAGCACATCCACATTCCAGGCTGAAGACTCTCCAAAGGCTGTGGGGGGGTGTGGGGTTTTTTTAACTCTCTCCTCAGAAGCAGGAGGAACTACCTGGAGGATGCCACTTGCCCCTGCATGGTCCCAGTTGCTCCCAATATGATCCCACTATGAGTCCAGTCACCCCCAATAATCCCAGTAACTTCCAGATACTTCCAGGGGATTCAGTGAATCCACTTTGATCCCAATCATCCCCAGAATGGTTGCAGTCCCTCTCCCATACTCCCAGTATTATTGCAGTCACTCACAGTACAATCCCAGTATAAACTCAGCAGGGGCCAGGCTGCTCCCAGTACGATCCCAGTTGCCCCCAGTGTGGTTGCTCCGGGATGGATCAGGAATAGGGGCACCTCTGTGCCCCCTCCCCCCCTTGTGTCACCCTGTTCTGGGGGAGCTCTGGGGGGACATCTGCACCCCAACACGGCATCCAGTGCATCCCAAAGTGTGCTGGGACCCCCTTAAACCACCCCACAGCCCCCAAGGAACCTCCAAACCCACTCAGAGCCCACTGAGGACTCAACCTAACCCATTTTTGGGGGGACTTTCATGGGCTCTGGTGTTACTGGGAACCCTTCCCACTGCAGGCGAGGAGTTCTTGGGTGAGAGGGGGTGTTGCGAAGGGGGGTCGGTGAGTCAGAGGGGATAAAAGGGGTGGTGGGACCCCAGACTGAGTGGGAGGAGACCAGGACCCCCCAAAAGTGGAGGAGGAGAGAGGCTGAGAATTGGGGGCTGATGGGAAAGGGGTGGGAGAGGTCAGAAGAGTGGGGAAAAGGGGAGGGTGGGACCTCCAAACTGAGCATGAGGGGTCTGGGGATTGGGGGAATGATGTGCAAGGGGTGGGAGCGAGGGGGAAAAGTGGGGGTTGAGACCCCAGAACTGATTTGGGGTGGCTGGGGATTGAGGGGACCATGGAAAAGTGGGAGGAACAGGGAGAGGGGTGGAAAAGGGGGGGTGGTCTGGAGGGATGGACGGTCCCATGGGGGTCTTTGGGCACTGGGGGGCTGCTGGGAAAGGGGGGTGGTCCCCCTGAGCTCCCAACTTACTCTGGGTGCTGGGGGCTGCTGGATCTAATCTCAGCCTTGCATTGTGCCAACAGTTGAAATTTAGAGCAATTCTAGAGGGGTGACTGAACCACGTTTGTCCCCCAGGGTTTAATGATGGCAAATCAGATCTATTGATAGAAAATGAATTATTTATTTTTGCAAATGATGACACAAAAGGTTTTAATCAGAATTATTTAGTGAACAATAGAAACACTAAAACTACCAGTAGTGCAGGATAATGTAGGACAGGGCACTACACTAAAGCAATTGTTGAAGCAATTCTACTAAAGGTGGCAAACAAGCAAGAATTCTTAATTAGAGATGGATGGAACTCCCCCAGAGCAGCGCTCGTGGGGAGATCTCTGCTCTCAACCTCCAGCTATGACCTTGGGGGGTCCCCAGCCAAGGCAGGAATCTCCACACACCCCCCAAGAAGGGTTCTGTTGGAAGAACCTGCCCCTGGGACAGGGGACTGGCCCTTTCTGGTAGAAACCCATGGACTGACAGTCCTTGGACTCCAGGGGTTCCCTCACCATCAGGGGCTTCATTTGGGGTGAAACCAGTCTGGGGTCCAACATCTCCTGCCTTGGCCTGGCCCCCTCTCAGCTCAGCACTGACCCCTTTGCAAATGGGGCATTGTCTTGGTGCCATTGCAGGGGGATGTCCTGCCCCAGTGTCCCAGTGTTCCTTTAATTCCCAGAGGCCCTGCAGTGTCCCAGTGGCCCCTTGATTCCATGACCTTCGGAAACACCTCAGGGTTCCTTTGGTTCCATGAGGCCCCCATGTCCCAAAGGCCCCTGGATTCCAGGAATTCCGCAGTGTCACAAGGTTCCTTTTTTTCCATAGGGCCCTGCAGTGTCCCAGTTGTGCCTTGATTCCAGGAGTATCCAAATTCTCCCGGGGTTCCTTTGGTCTCAGGAGGCCCCGCAGTGTCCCAGCGGCCCCTTCATTCCAGGCAGGCCCAGGGAGACGAAGCCAAAGACGGAGCTCCGACCCCGTCAGCATCTTGGGGGGTGGGGGGGCAGGACCCGGGAAACGGCTGGGAAGGGACTGGGATGGACTGGGATGGCCTGGGACAGACTGGGACAGACTGGGATGGACCAGGACACCAGGATACACTGGGA